>NW_008608765.1:69473-113463 GCF_000691845.1 Merops nubicus | reverse complement strand
GCTGAACCTTTAAAGCCCTTTGTTCTAACAGCCATTCAATCTTGGTATTAGAGCTATGTTCTGACACCTTTTTTCCTACTGAATAACCAGTAGAAGTGCTGTATCAGAATTCAAAACTAAATGGAGAAATACTTTATAACAGATTACCCTTCTAGTATATTTAAAATCTGTTAGTGACATGTTTTAATTAAGAGATTTACCTTAATGGTTCTAGTAAAAAATATCTCATAAAACATTTATGGAAAATCAATTCAGAGATACTGCACTATCATCATTACAAAGTCTCGAAAGTCCCCAAATGCTCATTTACATAACAAACCATAATGGCTCTCAAGGGATCATTTTTTATCTACCATCACTTATACCTAAACCACACAGGTTTAAAAGCTTCTCATAATATGTATTTGCCTAAATATCCAAGTATACACATGAAAACTTTGCTTGGCCATTTGTGATATCGTCAGATAACCTGATTGTTTATTCAATGTTGATTTAGTTTTCTCATTTCTGCACAGAAACATAGTAATTATTTTACTTTCTATGTGTAGCCTTTGGGTCCATGCCAACCTCATGAAGTTCAAGAAGGCAAATGCAAGGTCCTGCACCTGGGTTGGGGCAATCCTGAGCACAAATATAGGCTGGGTACAGTATGGATTGAGAGTATCCCTGAGGAGAAAGAGTGGGGGGTGTTGGTTGTTGGAAAGCTCAACACAAGCCAACAATATGCAAGTGCAGTCCAGAAAGCAAACCATATCCTGGACTGCATTAAAAGAAGTGTGGCCAGCAGGTCAAGGGAGGTGATTCTCCCCCTCTGCTCTGCTCTCGTGAGACCCCACCTGGAGAAATACATCTAGCTCTGGAGCCGCCAACACAAGGACGTGAACCTCTTGGAGTGGGTCCAAAGGAGGGCTACAGAGATGATCAGAGGGCTGGAACACCTCTCCTATAAGGACAGGCTGAGAGAGTTGGGGTTGTTAACCTCGAGGAGAAAAGGCTCCAGGAAGACTTTACTGCAGTTTTCCAGTACTTAAAGGGGCCAGCAGGAAAGATGGAGAGACATTCCTATCAAGGAGCACAGTAATAAGGCAAGGGGTAACAGTTTCAAAGTTGAAGAGTGTAGATTTAGATGAGATATTAGGAAGAAATTATTCACTATGAGGGTGGTGAGACACTGGAACACATTGCCCAGAGAAGTTGTGGATTCTATCTCGAAGTGTTCAAGGCCAGGTTGAATGGAGCTTTGAGCAACCTGATCTAGTGGGAGATGTCCCTGCCCATGACAGGGCTGTTGAAACTAGATTATCTTTAACGTTCTTTCCTGTTGTGGTGAGCAGAGCCCGCCCTAGGGAGGGATCGGCGTGCGGAAGATCTGGCGATGTAAGGGAAAGCTCAGACTGCCCACGAGGGGCCTTGTGGGTGTGGCTTGTGCTATATAAGCAATTGCAGCTGCGCAATAAACGCCATTTGCAACATCCTTCATATTGAAGCCAGTGTCTGTGATGGTACCCAACGGCAGAGGTTGGGTGGCAGAGATCCCGGGGATCGGGTGTCGGTAACGACACTTTCCAACCCAAATAGTTTATTAAAAGATGCAAAACAGAATTAGGGGAAAGGACTTTTTAATAAGTCCTACTTGGAAAAAATTAGTTCTAAGCAGTGTTTTCAGAGAGATCAAGATAACACTAAGCATTTTTGTGCAGAGTTCCTTATGAAATAAGATGGCAAGTTAAGAAATACCAGTGTTCCTTAGCCAATGAAACCCCTGTATTCAAACTTTTAAGTTAGCTGAAATCGTGATAGAATTTAAGTGTTCTCCTTGAACCAATAACCAATACTTTGGTATAAACCCCCAGCCCTGAATCAGGGTTGACATACAAATGATGTGCACAACCAGGCAGGAAATCATCTTCCTGATTGGTTTTCACACAAGGCCTGGTCAACTTTGTGTGGGAACCGATGACGAAACTACCACCAAGTGCCCCTTCCTTCAGCATTAACATCAGGTACCCCAGCATAAAGGCTGGATCTGCTTGCAGTGGATGAGGGAGTTTATTTATCTAGTGTTTCCTGTTACTGGGAGAGCTTATTGACTGTCTGCAGAGCTCCCAATAGTGTTGGGACATCAGTATCACTGTGAGCAGAGGGAGGAATGCACCTCTAATAATGGCACTGGTTTTTGGCCATGGCTATACAATTGGAATAGGACTGGTCACCTGATTTCTAAGCTGGTTTGCTCCTGTCTTCACTTCGTCCTACACTATGAGTGAATGCATTAATCTCTTTGCTCCTCTGGTGGTTAGCCACCTCATATCTTGCATGTGTAATTTAGAATTGGAGGGAAAGATCTGCCCTGTGTTCTGCTTATTGATGTTAGTATTCTTCCTGTTGGGATACGCAGTTGGCAAAAGAACCATACAACACAGATGTGTATGGGTGCTTTTATTTACTCCTGTTAAGTGTGGTGCTGAAGAAAGTGTAGATGTCTTGTAGGCTAAAAGAATTAATTCAACTCCTGTCAACCTTTCAACATTTTGAGAAACAGACTTTTACTTTCCTATTTTTTCTTTCTGTGAATCCACAGCCTGTCATCTGCTATATCCCTATTGAAAGTGGCTCAATTCACAAACTTGAATTTTTGCCTTGTTCCAGATCTTTTCCTCAGTTATATTCCTGTCTTTAGCTTAAAATCTTAGGCATGATAGTTACAAATACATGGAAATGCTGACCCTTGCTCTGATTTTTAGTTGTCATCTGGTCGTCCTTTGAATTGTCATGTTTCCTGCCCTCCCTAGTTTTTGATTGTAGCTTGTTTAGACTGCAAGAACAGTCTCTGTCCTGAACTGAAACCTCACGCACACCTAGTCTCTGAGCCTGATCATTCACTTCTCTTATTCCTGATTGGTGGGAACACTGTAAAAAGAACAGAAATTATTACCTTGCACTAGAGCATTATTCTACGCACTTTCCCCCTAATTGTTGAGACTGTGTTGGTAAATTATGCTCCTATTTTCCTGTTTTCTTTAAATAATATCACATATTCTTTTTCTGAATATCCCCAAAAGAACCACGACTACAACTTAGCTCAGAGATTTCATTTCCAGATATCGGAATTTTCTTAATATTCAAACTGCACTATTTTATTTCAGTGCTTACAATAAGGAATGTATATTTCATTTAGCTCGCTACTGTTGCACTAAAAATCATAATGTCTGTATGATGACTACCATTTTAAAAATCAGTTTGCAAAAATGCATTTTATTTTCCAGTTAAACATGTATTTAAATATTGCATGAAGCTGGTCTCTTTCCAAAACACATTTTATTAAAGCCATCTGTGAAGTAATTATTGAACACGCTAAAAATGTCTTTTGAGAGTGGAACAGTATGAATGTTGTCCGATTTTGACTCACACACTGAGCTTTGACTAAATACCACATTCCAAGTACTCTCTTTTATGAAATGGAGTCTCTGAACACCTTCAGAAACATGATTTCTTTGGAACTCTAGGTCAAGGACTGATTGTAGCAGAATTTCCTCACATAAAGGAGCATGCTTTTTCCTAGGTAATGTGATTTCAAGCACCAATGAAGGCAAAATAATGAAGAAAGCACAAGTAAGGCAATGCAGTTTGAGAATAAAAATATACAATAAGAAAAGCAAACTATATTGCATGTATAGCTTCTTTTCAGAGAAGCAAAATATTTTCTTTCTTTGAGATTTGTAATCTAATCACATTCTAACAGAGATGTTATATATTTCTGATGAGATTTCCCCCTCTTATATACTTTTCAGGCACATTTAGATGTATCTTTTTATACTACATGAAGTTGTCACATATGTTTCATGAACTTCTGAGGCATTAATTTTTAAGTATAAATTATGAATAGTTGTGTCTATGAAGAGCACGACCTAATTGAGTTCTTTATGATTAATCATATATTTTCTAAAATATAAAATTTACTATTCTAGCAATAAGATTCTATTTGGTTCTGCATTTACATACTAATGGAGGAAAGTATTTAAATTCCTACAGATATCTATTGCTGGCTAGAAGCAGCCCAGCTGCTCCATGTTAAAAATGGTGATTAGAATTTAATATAACTATCCCATGGATTCACAGCTTGAGATTTATGATATATAAAGAACAATCATTCCTAAAGGGGCCATGCTTCTGAATGCTGTATTTAATTAATGCCCAAGGGAAAAACAAAAGAGGAAAAGTACTGCAGCTGAATTTATTCTGAAATTGTAGTGACGCTACATTGCATGCCAGCTTTAATGGCATGTATTCATCTAGCTAGCAGAGTGTCTTACTTGGAACAAATGGTGCTGTCTGCCTTCAGGAAACCAGGATTTTGAAGTGAACTTTGGACCACACAGTAGATTTCTATTTTATTTTCTCTATTGCCTTGTGCTAGGCCTGCCACCAAAAAAAACCCAAGCTCCTCCTCCTGTGCAGATCAGCCTTTATGCATGGGCTACTCAGAATTCTTCTTCACCTGTAATAATGTCTTTAGGCTTGTGATGAGAAGGATGCCATGCAGCAGCAATCTTTATAAATCATACCAATCATTTATGTTGAGACTGACACTTCCCTTTTACTCCTGGCTGCTACTACTATGTGTGAAAAGATAACAGTATGTGAGGTGTCAGGAGGGTACATGGAACAGCTACATTTAGAAAGAGCAATTACTGGAGCAGGCTAATGTGTGTCCTGGTTTGAGCTAGAACTGAACTAAGCTCAGTTGTTTCACTTTTCAGCTGTCTTCCAAGTGACTGTTCTCTCAGGAGGTAATGGCTTATTTTTGCAGACAGTGATTCTAGAAGTGATCATGCTTGATGTTTAGAGCTACTGGCAATGACTGGTATGCAGAAAGGCTGTTGCTTGTACTTGCTCTTGCAGAAACCAAGGTCACCGCTAAATCTTGTGTACCATGTTGGGGTGTGCAGAAAGTGAAAGGCTGCGTCTGCAGGGAGGATTGGACACGACAGGTGGCCCAAAACTAACCAAAAAAGTATTCATCCCATATATGTCATATTCAGTATAAACCTGAGGGATCACAAGGATCAAGCTTTCTTCTTCAGTGGTCGGTGTCCAAAGAGGACTCTGTTCTGCCTTCAATCCCAATCCATGTATTCCTGAATGCAGTTCCAGAATCCACCTCCTGAATTCAGTTCCCATCTGCCACTGAGACTAGACTGTGACTTCCTTAGTGCTTGTTCTATGGCATCTGTGGTGGTGATGTGATTGCCACTGGAGGTTAGGTTTGATATTCAGTTTGTATGTATTTGTATATCTTTCATTATTTATCAAAGCTGGTTTGGTTTTCCAATCATAAATATCTCTCACTCCCTTTTTCTTCCCCTTGGGGAATGGAGAAGGGCTAATAGAGAGCATCTGTTGTAGGTCTGTCTAGGGGCCTACCCAGTCCTCACCCTTAAAGTGAAAGAATGAAATCCCAGGCTCGTCCCAGACAAACTGATTTGTATTACAGGGAGAGATTTGAACATCATTACAAAGGTGATGTTTAAAAATATGTTTAAAAAGTTTTTAAGTTTAAGAAAAAAAAAATTAATAAAGCAAAATCAACAAAATGCTGCTATACCCTGCAACAGTACATTGGTACGGAAGAAAGTGCCTTCATACACAGACCACAGAGGTTACCCACTGCACCAGTCCCAGGCAGGCTCTGTTTGGACTGGAAGTTGCAAGCGGAGGAACACAAGATGACCAGGACAACAACAGAGTTGGGTTTTACCTGCTCAACTGTGGCTGCTGTTTGCTAAACCAGCTGAAAAGCCCCAGCTAAAACTACCAGGTTTAGTTCTAAGCCAGTCCTCATGCAGCAGACACCTTAGGAGAAGCAGACCAGACTGGCACCAGTAAAAGAAACCCAAGAGATTAGAAAACAATGTCACTGAAGAGTCGCTTCTGTCCATAGCACAAAGAAAGTTACTATGAGGGCTGGACTTCTTTGCTTGTTATTTTTTCAGCTCTCAGCTACTAACTGAGACTTGAACAGAACACTAGTAGCAAAGGTCCTTGTGTGTGCGCAAGAGCTTATGTTCTTGAAAAATAAATCTGGGAAAATATAAACGTTTGGACTAACATATGTATTTTTGATTACATCAGTAAAAATTTCCATACTGACAGTACAGCAATAACATTTCAATATGTGAATAGAAAAGGAGCAGCATACACAGAAAATAAGACTGAAGTGTTATGCTATTTAATCTTTATCATTTAACTATGAACAATGTAACCAGGATGGGCCCAAGGCCCATCGCAAGGCGGTAGGCAGCATTTTCATCCCAGGTGTTAGCACTGAGCCTCTCCCCATGGCCACCAGCAGGACAGGGCTACCCACATGGGCTCTTGGCCAGAGCAACGTGTGGTAGACACATAAGCATGAGATGGGATGTCCATCAATCATGGCAAGAGAGATGGCTTTTTCTTAATTCACACCATCTACACTAGGTGTATAACCATTTATGCACTCAGTGTAGTAGTGGGCACCTCTAGGGGATACCCTTCCTGGGGACATGTATCTTCCCCAGCCTCTCTGGACTCCTCTTGGCTGCTCACCACAGAGCAAGCCTCAGTGGCTCAGGTGAGGTGCCTGGCTTCTTGCCAGCTGCAGTCACTGGGTTTTATTTCCAGACTGTCTTCCACATCCATGTTTATAGGCAGCATGCTGAGGAGTTTTGTCATAGTTTAAACATGGTTGCACTCAAGCAGCATTTGGTCTGAAGAAATGCTGCAGTGTTAGTCTCGGCCCTTCTCTCTGTTTGGGAATGTTATGGCAATTGACAGGCAAGTTTGTTTTCCATCTTCAGACGGTATTCACACCACAGCTAAAGGATGTCTCTGCTCATTCTGAAACTTCTGAAATAGTTTCAGATTTGTGCTTTAGGAGTAAACCAAGGATAGCATGGCATGATGTTTAGCTTCAGGCAAATTGTGACATAGAACTTCAGATGAAATGCCTGTGTGCATCTTCAGCAAGGATCCCTTCCACATCTGCAGCCTGCATTGAACGCCCTATTACTGGAAATTCACTCATCCTCTTCATAAGCCTTACTTCTATCTTGGCTGCAGTATAAAAATATCCTTCAAGCCAGCTTTCAGAAACCATCTGTTTTCTGCAGTAGAGAAGTAGGACTTGGGCCCATGATTTTCACACTGCAGTAACTACTTTGGTTCACAGGCTGCTGTAGCTATGTTGCCCTTACCAAAAAAAGTTTCACTTTTTGCCCAATCATTTCCCTTAATGAGAAGGCCAATCCACAGGCCCCAACATCTGCTGCAGTGTGGCAGAGGGTGATGTGGTTCATTTAAACTGTAAAGCTGATGGTCACTCAAGCAAGCAAATAGAAGAATGCTTTTTGTAGCTGGGGAAGAAGGATTCTCGTTCTAACACCTTCAAAGCCTGACTTCATGACCTTAGGGCTGATCATAAGCTGATAATTACTTCTGATACTTTCAATTTATCTTTGGCCAGGTAGCATTAGCAGTTATCTTCACATATAAATTACAAAGCAATGTTGTAGTAGCACCGCAAAAATCTACAGAAAGGGAGGATTATCACCATGAGCAAAGGAAAAAAAGATGTTTTTACAGCCACTTAGAAAATAGCACAAATAACTATATTTACTTTCTGAAATTCTCAATTGTGATGTCATCCTCAAATATTCATAACCCAGTAGCAATAACATATGCAAGTGTAAAGTACAATCAAACCTTTTCTGTAATCATATTAGTTTTGTGCATTTCATCTGTGCTAGAAATTAATAACTTTCTGCAGTTTATTGAGGAAGATTTCCACATTTTTCACCAGATATGTACTATCTTACATAGAGATACTGCATCAGCAAATGGCAGAACCTCTCTGAAATCCTGTCTTTTCCTTTTCACTAAGTCTTAATAGAAATTGTAGAAAGAACAATAATATAAAAGTAACAGTATATATTTTATCTGTGGGGAAAAAGAAGGATGTAATGCTTTAAATTTCAGATATTTTTTTCTGCTTTTCCTGAAAAAGCAATAAGACATCTGTGGCACTCTGGTCAGTCCAATAAAATTATGAATATTGTTCTAAAAGGAGGCCATTTTCATTCTAAGAGTTTTGCTGCAATTCCTAATACAGAAGTGACTGACAGTTCATGAGAAGGAGGGAACCATTCTGAATCTGCAGAAGCTTTTTCCAATTGCAACCACTATGTTCTCTAGGCTAAAAAATATATAGGAAAAGCAACTATACCACTGAGATTTAGAGTCGATCTATCCGAGTCAAAAACCTTAAGAAAGGTAGGCTAATAGCCCTTTCTAAAGACATTGGGAGGTTAGCTAGGATTTGTGCAGTAGAAGTGCACAGGTAGTGTACCCTGTTCACCTTCTGCCATATCAGCTAGTAACTCAAAAGAACAATATAAACCACATAATGATTGTGGGTTGTATCTGTAGCCTTTAAAATGCTACATTTCTTTTTAATTTTTCTTCATTCTTCTGAGGTTTAAATGTCACTGTCCTGATGTTTCAGCAATTTTCAGGGCCAAGAGGACAGGAATCTGACATGACACAATCCAACTAAGTATGGTACAACTATGCTGCAAAACTTTTTTTTTTTTTTTAGATAAAAGCAGCTTAATATTTTAAATAAATATTTTTAAAAGACCCAAAGAGAAATGATTCCACTTTCAGCACATAAACATTTTGTTTAAGTAAAAAGTTTTTGAACAGGAAAATAAACATAACTTGTAAAGGGAAGAAACAGCATAAAAATGGCAGGTAATGATCTAGTTGGGTTTTTTTAATTATTGTTGCTAGGTGGCTTCATGAACTTGCAACTACATGCTTAGATGCTAATATCTTTTTAACGTGTTTAAGAGAAGCATATCATGAACAGCTGAGTGGAATTTCTGAGAATCCTAGGATAAAAGACAGGAGCCAGTATTTGTACTCTTGTGAGAAAGAAGCAGAAAAAGTGACCTTTCTGAATCAAAAGCTATCATTTAGAAAAACAACATAAAGGGTGATCGTATTTTTTTAAATTAACTTTCACATTTTTCTCTTTTCCCTTTTTCTGCTGTATGAATAACTGTACAGTTGATTTTCTGAAAAGAGGCAATTTGACTGATTAAACCAGGCTGTTGCACTTTAAATATTCAACTGGTTACCATGGCAACAGTTTTACTTTGACACACAGCTTATCTTGTTTTAAGTAGTGCAGCCTGTTGTTATGGCAATTTGGAACACCACTATTTTTTCCCCCAAAGAAGAATAACAGATGATAATAAAACACTAGTTAAAATAAGTTCAATAATTAAAAATCTATACCTAACTTAATGTCTTGTAGAATGCTGTAGTTTCTCAAATTCAATTTGACTGGAAGAGAGAGAGAAAGAACTAACGTTCATGAAGAAGTAAGGATAAAGGATTATATTTTATACCACTGAAAAGTGAAGTTAGATTGTAAAGGTATTTTGTAACAGATGAAATTTCACTTGTTAATCCACTGCTTTCTGCCTTCTTGATGAAACATATTACTTTGTCTCGCGGATTTCTTCAGGATCTAAATAAATTGATATAGAAGCAACAATGTAAATTATCCCCCAAAGCTCTTTGCATACAAGCAGGATGAATTTTCTAACTGAAATTTCATGAACAGTAACAGTAAATGATCAGAGTTCTGCAATAAAACAAACATTTTTCAAAAAAAGAAATATTGTTTAAGAACCTAAATGTACACACTTTTCCCAATTGATACAAACACTACACGCTACGTGTCAAGTAACCATGCACAAGCCTACATAATTTAAATAAGAATTAAATCAATATGCCTTTTGCTACGGGAATGATGAAAGAGTCCCTAGACTTTGATCTTGAGAAAAACTCAATTCATGTATAAACAAGAGCTGGAATGGTCCTTGGGAGTAGAGAGGAGATCTTGCAGACATCAGACTATCCAGAAGCTGGAATAAAAGCAAATCAGGAAGAAACTTCTATCCAACTATTCAATCCTCAAAAAAAAAAGAAGTAGAAGAGAGTTTGGCACTAAGTGAGGAAGCTTAGTTAGGGTCTACCTACTGGAGTTTAAGTAATTTTATGACGAAGTAGCCATATATTTTTGAAAAGAAGCTTTAACTTATGAGTGAAACAGATAAGCCCAATATATTAGTCCCATTTCTACTTAGTTTCTTGTAGAACAAACAATTTAAGAGTTCCATAGGAAAAAGTATTCAAGAGAAGATCCTCAGCAGAGGCTAGGCAGAACAAATCCCCCCCTACCATCTGCCACTAAATTTTGCCTGCAAGGGTGCCATCCATGAGTTTGACTCCTGTAAATTTATATAACATAGTCTTATTGTTCTTTTCAAAACTTTCAGAACCCTAATAGCTTTATTAGTTTAGCTGGACAGTTCAGCTACTTCAGTATTCTGTCCCCAAAAACAAATATTAATGAACACTTAATGGAGACTACAGTCAGGGAAAGAAGACCTAATGCTCATCCATCATTTGTGGTTCTAATTTGCCTGTTTGATTACCTACCACAGACCTTTCTTTCACTCACCTAAATTCACATCATCTTCCATCCATGGTGTTTCTACACCTGGGTCCATGTGCACATACACTGGCCCATATACAACAGAGAGATGATGCAAGGTTTTTCTTGAGCAGGAATTTTATCCTTTCTTCTCTGCCCAATGCATTGATAAGATTCAGCTTCCTTTTGCCTTAATAAAATATTTACTTTGGATACAAAACTTCCCACCGTTCTAGACTACACATGGAAAAATCTCCAATGATTCTCAATTCTAAGACAGTGATGCAAACCTGGGTTCTGAAATTTGCAATTAGGAAAATGCTCTCTTTTTTTTTTTTTTTAAGAAAAGACATGATTCAGTAAGGTAGTCAGAACTTCTAGATTCAATTTCAGTCCAACACACATAAAGACATAACTTTCTCCTCAGCATTTTCTACTGGAGATTTTGAGCTAGTTTACATATACCTTCTTTTTAAAATGTTCAGTTCTCCCTACATATTCTATAAGGAAACTGGATATCTTGTAGCTAAATGTTGTCTAAGTCCATCTCCTTTTACAAGTTTAGTTTTTAGCATGTTTGGAAAATTTTGCCTGAAATATGAAAGTTTTGTTGTGGGTTTGGTTTGTTGTTGTGTGGCTTTTTGTCATGGTTTTGGGTTTTAAGTAGTCTGTTGTGAGTTATATTGTATATTTTTCAGTATTTACAATATTTGTTCTGGAATAGTTGCTGATTGTTCTTGATATCCATGTCACTACTTCAGTCTTTACTATGAAAAAGAAATTATCTAGTATATGACATTTATCTATCTAATTTTTAAATTCCTCATTTATTTATAATTTTGTCTGTAAATAAGCAAACAGTCTTTCATTGGTGTGATGTCTCTGGAATAGTTTACAAACAATATTCTAACAATATCTATAATATTCTACTCATATAAAAATATGAGTAAAAATCATGTACATGATGATTTCACTTCCTGAATAGATATTTTTGGAAGCAAGCATGAGAAGAGGGATTTTAGATCAAATCTGAATGTTGTGCCTGAGGCCCTTCTCTTCTTTGTAATAGCATCAAAGTTGCTTTGAGTTTTCCAATTAGTTTCTTTAAAACACTGCTATTGTCTTGCTGTAATATGTCTTCTCTCCTTTCTTCTATGCCTTTTTTCCCCCCCTTTGATAACTATCAAGAAGCCTAACAACTATTAATCCTAGTCTCATCCCCTTTCTGCTGCTGTCTGTGAATTTAATTTCTTTCTGACCTTGTGTATTTGAAAGCTTCATTCCCTCCAGCATTCTGACTCCTTATTTCTGTTTCTCAAATTTTTCCAGCCTTACTCATGATACATGAGGGCAGATGTGGTTTCAGATGCTCTTTTCTCTTTCTTTAAGAAAATCCTACTGATGGCTTCATTGCAGAGAACACAAATCTGAAAAGACAGTGTGGGATCGTTTTCCTGTACTTCATATATCCACAGAAAAGAAGTGAAAAAATCAGTCTGAAGAAGTCCAGCAAGATGCCGGATGTAGCTAATAAGATAAAATAAATATAGCTGGCCATGACAAAGGCAGCTAAATGTCTTTTGACTGTCATTTTATGGGTGACTGCAGATGTATGAGGGGCAGATGTTTTCCGTATTGCCTACAGCTACACAAATCTGTGAACTGGCAGTGAACTCATACATGAAAAAAATAAAACAGTGATCAGCTCATACAAGATATCAGCTTTAAGTATTTGGTCTTTTTAAGCACTCTGCCAGTATTAGCTATTAGTTCTTACTACAGGCCTATGAAGCAGAGTATTATTGTTTACTTCTGTGGTCAGGCAGACAGAAGAAATTCAGGCTCAGGAGTGAGGCACCTCCATACATGCCTTTGAGCCTCTGATCTAAGTGACTTGCCCAGGGCCATGCAGAGAAGCAGTAGGAATAGCACTTAGTGGCTGCTTGGGCTCTACCCACCATCAAGCCCTTAGCTGACAAGCTCAAGAGCTGAAGTTTTCAGTGTCACCCTTATCTCTGACCTTTCTGTCAGTGGAAATTCAGTATTAAAAAGCTGACTTGAATTACAGACATGCAGTACCTTCCAATGGTTATGTGAGCAGCATGAAGAATGCGGTTTATATTGAACATCTGAGAATTTCATCTTATTGTAAAGATATTAAACAGTAGCTTCAAAGTTTCAGATTTTTTTCCTTAAGCTACTTGGCTGTCAGCCTCATGCATTCTTAATTGGAAGATTTCAGCAATATGACTATTTCTTCCCAAAATTAGATTTACTTACAACTTGTCTCTTGATTGTTATCACCGCCTTTCTACGCTGTCTTTCTGCCTTTGCTTTTGATTCCTGTACTTCACTACTGTGCTTTTCTCTTGTCAAGTCCTTTCTTTTCTGTATTTCTTTGCTTTTAATTTTTTAGCAACAAATTTGGGAACTTAGCATTTCACAGATATGGTTATTAAAATGTCGTTTAGGAAGATAATAATGGGAAATTAACAACAGATAACAGAGAAGAAATCTATCTTACTGTTTGGTTCAATAAATAGTTTCTGCTAAATTCAAGAACATTCTCTACCAAGGCCACATACGATTTCTGTATGCAACCGTTGATGAAATCATTAGATTTTAATCTGTATCTTTAACAGGTCACTAATTTAGCTCTTACAAGGCAGCCATACAGTCAAATAATATCTGCACTATTTGTTCAACCTAAGAAGAAAAAAAAAAAAAAAGGCAGCTTTCCTCAATATGGAAAAAAAAAAAAAGCCTTTAGCTCTGAAGCTAACTTGTGCCTGCATCTTTAGATCACTATAACTGATGTCCAGCTTTCCATTTATAGATGATCATTATCACATTCTTCTAATGCTGTCACAAAGGCTTATCTCACTAGTAAGTCTGCATGCCCGCTAGCAATTACACTGAACAGAACCCATTTGCAGAAGCAATGCTGGTGAGCATGATATAGAGTTACAGCAAATTGAAATGGCATTTCAAAATTTTGCTAGATCCTTTCTACTCAGGCCAGTCCAATTACTCAGCTTGTTCTCATTACCTCCTTTGATATAAGTATTTGATGGTTTGCTGCTGTGCACATTATCATATGGCGCTGGCAGCAGTTTATAGTTGCTTTATGAAGAATCATTTCCATAAGGAGGGAAAAAAACAACCCTGTACAAACTAAAGGTGGACACTATAAGAGTCTGGTGTCAAATCTTTCTTTTGCAGTTTATTGTGGAAAAGCAAATCTGACATAATCGCCAAACCCTCAGGTTTCTGTTTCAAGAAGGACAGTACGCCATCGTTGCTATGACTGTTCCACTCTGAGTCAAAGGTAATATCAGTGAGAATGATTTTATTTATTTGCTTGTTTATTATAGCTATTCCAAATAGTAGTTTTACCTGCTTATTACGTTGTTGGTTTGGATTTTTTTTTTATATCAGGATGTTAGAAATGTTGCAGCTTGCAAAGTGTATATGGGGCAGAATTAAGTAAGCAGGAACAGCTTTTAACTACACTAATAACCTGCAACATCAGCTCTATACCATGCAGAAACCTTTAGAACAAGAGTCCAATGTGCCTGTGGCTTTGTCTGTCCCTATACTCTGGAACAGAATGATTCTCTGGGGCCACTTGACTTCTGTGTCTCTGGTACTAACATAATGTTTCTTCTCATAGCTTTCTATCCACCTCTTTTCCAACATCTCTTAGTGCAGCATCCTAATAGCCTCCAGAGGATACTCACAGCTTTACTCAGTCATTCTCAGTTGCCTTCATGCTCCAAAACAGGCTGCAGGATTGTAGGAAAGATGGAAGAGCTGCTAGCCCACAGGGTTTTGTGTGCATATAGAATCAAAGGGAGGCCAAAGCCTCCAAAAAGAAGAAAGAAAATATGTGTTTCCGTTCTTCTGGGGAAATCAGTGTTCGGAAATTCTGCAATACTTTTGAAAAGTAATACAAAATTAGCTTGTTAAGGTAGATAGGTGTGGGGCAGAAAGGAGAAAATAAAAGGTGGAAATAATTATTAAATTGCTGTTTCCTTTCTAAGAATTTGATACATTAACATTCAAAGTTCTATTAAAAAATAAACACCTGACCAATTCCATGTGTAAGGAACAGTGAAACCTATTGAGTTCACAGGCAGACCCTCCCCGAAAAAAAAGTAACTAGTTGGCAGTGGGAAACAGGACTGGATTGTTAGTGATAATAATCCACGGAAAGATAAAGAGAGGACAAACTCAAGAAAAGAAGGGAAGTTCCATCCTCTGTTAACAGCCAACAGTGACTTCGCCTCTTTTCCTTCCTCACTTCTGTCATTATTATTCTGAAACTGTGCACCAGTTTTTTCTTGGGGGGACGCTGGGAAGCTCTTGTTCTCTCAAGCTTCTCTTCCCTGTAGTCTAAAGTTATTTATTAGATTGCATTGCTTCACATTATTGTCTATGTTTGACTTTTTTATCCCCATCAGAGCTAAAATGGAAGGGAGCTGATGAAAGAGGCTGGCCTTCTGCAAAGTATCAGGGAGTAGAGTTAGATGTAATTTTAAATATTTAGAAGTTTAACAGAGCTATTGGCTAGGAAGTTAAAATGCGTAAGCATTCAGAAACTGGTATTTTGCATGCAGCACCTCATATTTACTTCTTTCTCTGTCAACAAATCTTGAGAGAGGAAAGAGACTGAAAATAATCAGTTCAACCCTATAAGCAAGTGGAGAGAATTTATGATAACTCTTCAAGAGCAAGAAAGTTTGTGAAGCCACACAGGCAAGACACAAATACTTAGCATGTCAAGCTAAAGTTGAAGCCTTTCATTCTAAAGTGGATCGGATTTTAGCCACTTGCATATGTTTAAATGCAGAAACCCGCAATACTTAATATTGTCCACCTCTGAAAAGTACACCATTGTCCAAGGAATTTAATATATGTGAGCAATAATTATGTGAACACTGAATTTAATGGATTAAATACAAAGCAAAGCTTAACAAACTGAGCTTGAAGCAGAGGGAAAAAATTGTGGGTGAGAAGGAGAGAGAGACAGCAGAAACTATGCTGGAATTCCTTCCACTTTGCATAGAAAAATATCAGAAACACAAACCCCAACAAAACCAAACCAAACCAAACAAACAAAAAAACCCACCCCAACAGTTTCCTTGTATAAAGTCTCTTGATTTATTCACATCTGAAGTGCAAGCTCCATGTTAAACGCTCAAGGACATGGACATTTAATCACTTAGTATTTTCAGAGCTTTAAAAGATGTTACTAGCTTCCCTTCCTTACTCTACCCCTCTCTCTGCCAGAACACGCTCGTCCAGAGTAGAGCAATGTAGCAGAATACCCTGTATCTCCTCACTCACACTTCTCAAAAGCAATTTCTTAGCTTTACATTGCTGAAAAAGTTACCTCAGGCAAGCTGCAAGGCTGTGTGCTGAAGCAGCTCTGAAGCATATGGATGCTTCATTTTACTAACTCTTCTTTGGAGATATTAACATTGAATGCAAGGTAAAAATGGGTGTGTATGTTTGTGAACTTACACTATTTTAGGAAGACTCTTTAGAATATGTCTTCCAGTGCCCTAATTTCTCATTCTCCAGTTACTCATGATTAATAACATGTATTTCTTCTATCTACAATCAAGTTCTTAGCAAAATTTTCACTAAATCTAGTAGAAGCAAAATTATGAAACTACTTCATGTAAGAAACAACGTATAAAGGTAATATTTCCTATCATATTTTGAGCTACTCTTTACCACATACATCTTCCAGTGACTTTACCTTTTAAAGAAAACAGTTGGGTGGTCACTTGCAAAATAATACATTTAATGTATATCGGCATTAGGTTTTGTGCCCTATCACAAAAGATACTCTAAAAGACATGTTACTCTTCTGCCACTGTCTCTGCTGCTCTTGTTATGGGAAACTGTCACAGCAGTTTGAGGTCTGAAGACTTTGATTAGCTCTATTTTCATTAAGCATTTTCAAATGGTGGCTTCGCATGTCATTTAAGTTTGAGAAAGTAATTATATATTTTCAGTTTTTTTTTTTTTTTTCTTTTCTATTACAACCTGAATTTGCTCATGTCAAGATTTTCAGAAAGTACATTCAAATAAAAGATTCACATTTCTCTATATTATTCTTATTTCGTCTTTTTGCTTTTTGGCATTGTAAAGTGACTGAATCTACTTTGCTTTAAACATGAACAAAAGCACTCTTTCGATTCCAGCAGTTAACATACTTTCCATTCCAGCAGTTAAAATATACTGTAATTTTTTTTCATGTTCACTTTTGATAATTAACCACAGAATTTTAGGTAGATCTCTCTCCCTTCCAACCCTAGACTATGTATTACACAGGGCAGTACCATCTCAAGGCACATAAATTTGTGCAAAATGAGTTAGCAGAGATATGTGAACTAATATATGATAAATTACTCTGGGATTCCTTTTAAGGTAACATAGCTATAATGCTCCTGATACTCAAGCCCCCAGGGACGCTACCTGTGACACAGCACTCTGATACATGGATATGCTTAGTTTCATCAGAATAGTCTCACAGCCTTAGGGAAACAAACATTTTTTAAAGGATTTTTTTAAAATACTGCAAATAGTTTTTTGTTTTTTGTTTCTTTTTTTTCCCAACACTGTCACTGGCATTTTTTTTTAAACAAATTAAAGAAATTTAAGAAAGTAAGCTGGATACTTTTAAGTAGGATATATCTGGAAATCTACCAGAATACTAAAAAGTTCTTAAATGGCTATTGGTTTCAAGCAATGGAGGTATCTCTTTTAACAAATGTAAAACTGAATAAACTAGTCAAAGTCCAGGCTAAGAACACACAAGAGGGGTATCTAAATTTTATCCTATTTCTGTTGCCCAATTTGTTGTCTTGCAATATTCATAGTTGTTCTAGTGGGAGTAGGGCAGGCAAATACTCTGCACCTGAGAATCACACTTAGACCGTTAAAGTAGATGATGGGCAACTCATGGTCTTCCACGTTTCATCATCTAGGCTGTACAAATACAAATGGATTGAAATTAACTCATATTGTTTTCAGAAACGATAGCAGCATAGCTACATGTGTGGGCCTTTGTCTGTCTATTAGCCAGTTACAGTGAAGTAATTTATGCATAACAGCTCTCTAAAATTGACCTGATTGAATTAGTTCTTTTAGAAGGGGAAAAAAAAAAAAAAAAAAATCACAGTTGGAATTAAAGATACACTTTTCCCATAACCAGAACATTTTGTTAAAAATAAGGAAGCTTGGTCATTAAATCAAATATGTAATTTATCCTAGACAGACTATAAATGAAACATATTAGAACAAATACTGCAGGTACTTAAGTTTCTTTGCTGCCTTTATTTCACACAGCCTTGTGCCTATAATTCTGTATATAACTTCAGACTACTAAAAGGTTTGGGAAAGAATGATGGCATAGTAATAAGAAAAAAATTATTACAAAAACTTTTATCTTGATGAAAAATGTTTTTCAACTCAATTTAAAATACTCATTTATATGAGTTAAAATACCTGGTTGTCTTTTTCAAATATATTTCAGAATTTTTCTTGAAGTTTTTTTTTTTTTTGCATTCTCTGACTGGATAAGGTCTCAGATTACAAATACACCTGCACATTAATGACATCTATTTACCATGATAATAGCTTTATTAGAATTGCATATGTCAGAAAAAAACCTGGAATGAGTAAAGATCTAATGCGTTCATATTCTACCATCTTTTATTGAAACTGTATTTCTCAGAACTCACAGGAAGACAGCTAACACTGAGATTTTCTTCTAAGCCATTAGCAAAGCATTCCAGCAAAGGAGAATTCAGATACTCAAATAAAGTGAAAATAAGAAAAGCTTGGCCATCAAAGACTGTGGGGACAGTCTCAAATGGGGTATTTTTTCAGATGTTGACAGTGTTCTACTTCCTGCAGCAAGGGGACATTTAAAGTGAAAGTACCGTAGCTTCTAAAGCTGGACTTACTTCTCTGAAAAATAATTCCCACAAACAGAAAATGGGGGGAAAAACCCACCAGTCCAATACCACTGCTTGTGAGGTATGTCTCAGACAAAATTTTGAGAGGAAAAGTATTTTCTCATATTTTCACTTATCGTGATATGACTCAAGATTTTCTGACTTGCTCTGGTTTTAATTTATTTAGCACTAAAATTCTGCTTTGTGTTGGTTTGGGTTTTTTTTTGAGGGAGTTAGGGTGTGGTAGAGTAGGTTTGGGGTCTGGACATTTTTGTAGAATGGAGTGGAAAAGAGTATTAAATAGGAGAGGAAGGAAGGAAGCTTTAATTTTACCAAGTGTCACCTCTACACACTTTTTTTCAAGGATCATTTTTGTCTTGTTTTATAGGTCTCTTTTCCGTTTTTTCTTGTGAACAAGTATGTACAACATTGGTTATAAGGCTGCTTTCTGGAAGACTGGCTATAAGCCTGTGACAACAAAGCAGGTGGGGCTTTGCAGTCTTATGTTCCAGCAGCTTCTCCTGCATCATTTTCCATGCTGTGTTGTTCACCTTTTCCTTTTTTTTTTTTTTTTTAACACTGTAATACAGCATAGAATCTAACACTATCATTTAGCTGGTCCATTGCTCTTGGTACAGTTTTTTAATCCTTTCCATTCATTCATCAAATCCTAGTAAGTTTCTAATTTAAATGTTTCGGGAGGGTATAAACATGTCCTGTATATACAGACTGCCTGTATAGTGTTAATGATAAGTACTTCGTTTTTTAATCCTTTCCATTCATTCATCAAATCCTAGTAAGTTTCTAATTTAAATGTTTCGGGAGGGTATAAACATGTCCTTTTTCTCAGACTGCCTGTATAGTGTTAATGATAAGTACTTCACTTAACAGTAATATGGTTATCCAAATGTGTTTCCTCTGAGAATTCTACCATAGTCCTTCATTAATTAATATAGTGCTACAGTGTTATCTGATCATAGCTATCATTGCCTGGACTATGCATATCACCTACCCTGGTTTAGTATAGTAAAGTAATGAGTGTCATGACTGACAGGAAGAAAATGTGGGAGGTCCCTTTGTGAAAATAAAATCTTCAATACAATACACAGAGTTTTCTGTCTTTCATTCCACAGCAAGATTCATCTGCTAGTCCAAATTCCTGTGGATTTTTGTGGTTTCAGTTTCTCTTCCTGTTTGAACCTCAGGAAACTAACATCCTTTGCTGCATCCGTTTCGATCAAGGGCAATTGTCACTAGCTGTAGCGTCAGAAATTCAATAAGCAAGCCAAATATCTTGTGACAAAGAGCTTCCAGGTAATTCAGCAGAGAAAAACCAGAGCTATAATTACAGTTAGAGAGGAATCACAAATGGGTAAGGTAGCCTCCTGCAGCCATTGGAGTGAGTTAATTTATAAAGCTATTGTATGCTGTTCCTTTAAATTTTTTAATGATCTAACTAGTATTCCATCCATCTGGCAAGCAATTTTTACTTCTTATTTTATTCTGATAAAGTTGTGACATTACCTAGAAAATGACTTTTAAAAAATCGCCTCCTCCGTTTCTATTAAAGGAACGTGTGAACTAACTACAGAAAATTCTATCCTCCTTCACTTAAATTAAAGCCACATTTTAAAATCTAAAGTATGTTTAGCCACAACTGTCTTTTGACTGCATTATAATTAACTGAAGATTCAGATTACACCCCAATACTTCCCTCATATTTAGTCCTAATGAATATATTACTGAATATAAATATGTTACTATATAACCAAAGAAGAGTTAGTTTAGCTATAAATCTTTGCCTTGTAGGCTACACTGCCAGACTTCCATTGGGTTGTATGCAAGGATAATTAGAATATATTAAAATAAATTTTTGTTGCTCTAGCTTTCTACTCAGCATTGGGTAGATATAATTAGTTGAAGTACTTCTGCTTTCTCTACTCAAAGGTGACCAGAAAGGGTATTATTTTATCACAAAATAAGCAAATTTCAAGTAGATCGGGGAGCAGCGTTTTTTGGATTGGCTTTGGATTTTTTTTTTTTTTTTTGTGTGTGTTCTTGTTTTGCTTTTGGGTTTTTTCCCCCCAGCGGAGAGGGGAGAATTCAGTTTCCTCTGAAATGAAACCTTCATCCCACCATTCATTTTAAATTCAGACTGGACAGACTAGCCAATACATAGTGGGGGAACAACTGCTGGCACTGTAAAAACATCTTAAAGATAAGGTGCAATAAACTTGAGATAAAAGACAAAAAAAAAAAATCAACAAAAACATCCACATACAATCTGAGCTTGACTGTGTTTGACCTCTATTCCCTATCCTAAGCCAACTAGCATCTCTTTTGAGATAAAACTATGGGAACATTGGCACGTCAAATGCTAGAAGCCTAGTGTTGATCTGCAGACAACTGGAAGAGGGAAACTGCCTGACATTTTCTCGCCTTCTCTGAATCTTCCGACAGACCTTCTGGGAGCCAGTCTGTGGCCTGGGGCTGTGAGGAACAGAAACAAGCTGCTCTCCTCCTGAGAGCAGGAAAGGTGAACTGCTCAGCTTGTTGCTGGAAGAAATAGCAAAATCTTGCTCATTCTATGCACTTTGATGTATTCTTTTGTATAAAAACATTTGGATTTTAAAAACAAGTCATCTAATTTGTACCTAAGCACTGCACTGTGAATTACATGCAATGCTTGTTAGAGTTGGGGTTCTTGACTTTCATTTTATGCAATTGAGAGAAGTCCTGCTGACCCTTTAAAGGAAGGAAGCTACATGGACTGACAGATTTGGCAAGGATAAAGGTCCAAGAGGCTCAGCAGATATCACAAGGACAGAGATAAACATTCTTTCAAACTCCATTTCTACATAAATATGATCTAACAGATGCAAAAAGCAGACTCTAATATATAGCTCTGCTCTGAAAAGGAACTGTGTGCCAGTGCACTAAAAACAGCCCTGCTGTGCTCTGTAAATCATGTCAGTTCATGTCGGTGAAAAGTTTTATACTGTATAGCCTTGGCAAAACCAACACAATTAAGCCTGAATGAGCTGCAGTACTGTTCCCCATCCTATATCAATAGAGATATTTTATCTATTTAATCATGTCAGTGCCAAATACACTAAGGTAATTGCATCGTGGACCTAACAAAAGGGCATCATTTCACTTGGAGCCTTTTTATGTCAAGTGATAATGTGCAACATGGAAAGAAGCCAGGAGTTTCTAATAGCCAAGACTGAGCTTGCTGAGCTGCACTTATAGGGAGAAAATCTGCAGTTGTAAACATTATTATTTTATATGACAAAAGAAACGCATACATCTAAATTTAGTTGGCCACACAGGATTTCATTGTGTTAACCACATGAGTAGGAAGTTAGGGCAGAGGAAATAAAAGCCTCCTAATGAGCAGAATTCAAAAGTAAAATACAACAGCTTTCAGTGTATCCAAATCAGGTTTGAACCAGGTCCCTCACAGATCCTGAAGCCTTCCTTCCCTACTAGACTGGTCACCAGAATTAATCTGTGACAGAGAGGAGCACTGCCCTGACACATAACATCACAGGGCATTGTCTCCTCTCTTCCTGATTGAAGGTGACATGCCGAGGAACAGGACGAGGGGCAACCCAAAGCCTTAACCATCCACTAGACCCCAGAAACCGGCTACATTGGCAGACTGATGACTTCCTCAGTAAAGCAGGCAATGTGCCAATCTGCAATTGTGCTGCCTCTGCACCAAGTTCCACTTCTGTGCAAGTACTTGCAAGAGCTGCATCCATGAGGCAGGAGGATAAATATAGAAACTAATTTTAAACCTGAAACTCAACAACTGAGCAGCTGGTACCATTATTTAGTGGGAACAGAACCCCCAGAACTGATTTGCTTAAGTTTTTGCCAGGGCATGTAATGCCAGATTTAAAAAAAAAAAAAAAAAAAATTTTGGTTATTCTGGCTAGAACTACTTGCTGCTACAATGACATATATCATTCTGTAATGGGTGTGAAACCTGTCAAAGCTGAAAATGAGGTGCAGAATTAATGATATGACCACTTCAAGGTCCAGCAGAGGCGTTTCTGTATTCCAGAAAGCCTTTTAAATCGTCAGATTTGACAGCATGAAAATGAAATGCATGAAAACTTGGTAACTCTCTCCAACTTATCCCAAGTACTTCACTGCCACTTTAAGGTAAAAAATTGCCTATAGACAGTCGTTCATATTTGTAAGGTATCAGGTACACTTCATTTGGCAGGACGTAAGATATATGTGTGCTAAAAATATAGTTTATTTGTCAGTAGTCAAATGGTTAATTACAATATATGTCTACCAAATTGTTTCCTTAGTGTTCTAGTGTGTTCTGTTGAATTTGCTATTAAGAACTTTTGTAGGGTACAATACCAACGACATTTTCTGTCAGTGCACAGAGACTCAGAAAGTTTTCAACATCCGGTTAGAAAAATTAATCTTTAAATCTCTGTTGCAACTTCCTTTTCCCTGGTGGAAATAAAGAAACAGGTCCTTCTCAGAGTATTTACCATTTCTATCTTAGGCAGCTATGGAATCCATAGCCCTAAAGAGAATATTTCAGCTCAGCTAACATCATGGCACAAACAGTTATTATGCATGCAGCACTAGCAGGCCTGCAACATGTTATACTTCACTTTACAATACTTACTTACTATGATTATTACATTTTTATTGTATGCCTTTGCTGCTATGGTAATGCTGTCAGCTAGATGCCAGAATACCATTTTGATTACTTGCATTTTATTTGTCAAGGGCATCTGGTGCTTTAGGAGGGCATTCTTTTTATGATGGTATGATCAGTTTACAGAAATGAATACCTACTTATACTATACATGATGTCAGGTAAAGAATAGCACAGAGAAACAAGAATAAATTATGTTAAGAGTGAAATAGTTACTATGATACAATACCTGTCTGCTCCAGCTGGCACTTGGACTATTAAGAAGGAATGATTTTCACCATAGGCAATACTAACTTTGTCCTCGATAAATGTAATCTCCAGAGGCTAAGGATAAGGTTAACCCAACTCTACGTGTAACATCCAGGAGAACAGAAGTAACCTTGAATAAGGCCCTAAGCTTAAATATTTTTTTTTTTTTTTTTTTTTTGACTTGAGTGAAAAATGAGGTTGTACCCCAAAGGAGTCAAAATACGCTATAGGACACAATTAAAGAGAAAATGTGCTGAGAATCATGCACACAAACTTCTAATGTCAAATTCTTGAGCACAAAACTCAACTTTCTGGGAAGAGGAGAGCTAAATGTATGAATTCTTGCAATAAATTTTTCTTAAGTTCTTCTGTGAAGGTCCTTTAATTAGCTAGCTATTTATTATGCTATTTGACTTATAGTGCTTAGGCTAATGGAGGTTTAAGCTCACTTTTCTTCTTATCATATAGCTTTTGCTAAAATGTTTGAATGATTGGGGAAGGTGGAGAGGCCAAATGTAAAGTAAAAATACAAATGTAAAGACAGAAGATTGGAAGAACACAGAGCTTATTGTATAGATTACAAATCCTCTAAACACCTCTGTAGCTATTAGCTTTTAAAAGCTGATAATGCATGATCTCTAGAGAGAATAAAATGCTCTGTAGAACTTGGAAAACTTTTTACTATTTTTATATTAATTCTGTAGACTGTTAATCTATTTGGAATCTATTACTATGAATTTTCATAGAGTAAAACTACAAATATAAATTGCGTACTAGACTCCAGGAGCTCTATTAGATAAAGCAGTATTGCTGTCATAGAAAAAGATAGATACTAGAGGGGATATAGACAGGAACAGATTTTAAAACTGCAGTATCCAGACATGCTGATAGGTTGTGCAAGTAACTAAATGAAAAGCTACAAATGAAAGCCACAAACTCACACACAAAATTTAGATTCCTAAACTGCTAAAGAGATTAAATTCTGTGAGGCAGTAGCCATCTACTAAAACTTTTACAGCTTTTAGTTCTGGAAAAGCTTAAAGATCAAAGCCTCACAAATGATGTTAATTCACCAGTGTAGCATACTGGACGAAAGGCTTTTGTAAGCAACAGAAATTCTAGGTTCACTGGGAGTTTCAAAAAAATTATTGTAGGTAAATAAGAATCTAAGATTTTTAGATATGGTGAAAGCTTGTCTAAGCTCTATTTGAATGAAGCAGGATATATTTTTGTTTTATTTTATTTTGAGTAAAGAAACAAACCATCAAAATAGTTTTGGAAATAAAAGCTCTATCAAAAAGGTTCTAGGATTGGATATTTAGCAGCTTAAAAATATGTCTAAAAGGAGATGAATTTAAGATCCTTGGAGGACTATCTACTATGACAGAAAAGCACTTGTACAATAAGCCAGAACACACAAACAAAAAAGCTGAGCTGGCAAAACCAGGTACCTGTTTCTAACAGAGTGTGCTGAAACCCCAAAACTGTCCTTTGCTGTAATTCATAAACTTTATGCAAAGATCACAGAATGTTTAAATAAAAATTCAGAAGGAGCCTGCAGTATAAACACTCCTCTCAAAATCTACACCACCCCCCACAATATAGCAGCAATAAGAGGGAAAGAAAACTGAAACTGAAAAACTATCCAGTAATGGAGGGAAGGTGATGAAACAACCCCAGAGAATAAGTAAATTACATAGTGTCCCATTTGTACCATGAGATCTCAGAGCTCTGATCCCAGGGAAAAAGTAAACAGGAGTGCTGAGCCACAGCGCTGACTGTGCTACAAACGGAGCATCTGGTCAGGAGCCGTTTCTGGAATAAAGTCACAGAGGCCATTAGGCAGCCTCGCAGATATCTGGGGTGCTACAGCAGCTAAAAAGAAATCTCTGGGAAGTATGATGTTAATAATCGGCTTTGACTTTTATCTTTTGCAGTGTTTTTCCTTTACTGCAAATCTGTGGTTTTAAACATTTTCATTTGAATCTAGTTTAAACTTCAACTCTTGATGGTCTAATTGAACAAAGCCATTTAAATGAGAAAGAGATACCTAAAAGAGATTATTGGAAGAGCAATATTTTTTTTTCCAGCGTTTCCAAAGTGTTACAGGATAAATCTCCACTCAAACTCCACAATTTGAGAGCTGATAGTCAGAAGTTCAGAAAGAGGTGGTCTCTTAATAGCAAGGAAAACTCTCGGGCATCATCACAAGGCAAAGATGGTCACTCCAGAAGTCTGATGGCCCTACAGATTTCATAGCAAAGATGAATGGCTAGGCCTACAGCTGATGTAAATATTGCTTTAATAAAATGAGCCAAGTCGCTCCATCACTGGAGGCTCTGTGCCAGCTTTCTAAGTCTGAAATCTTCAACTCAAAATACTACTTTTCTTGGCATGAGCACAAAAATCCACAGAACAAGAACAAAAGTTACTAAATAATTTTCAAAAAGTCCAACAATACCCCTCAGATCAGAAAGTGTACATGACTCGAGAAATCCCCAAAGGACTGTTCATTTCTGAGAGATTCAGGATGAGACTCTTGACTCAAAACCAGAAATAAGTTGCAACAGTTATCTTATTCCCTTATACCGAGTTTGCTTTCCAAAAAATATTCTCTCAATGACAACCAGAGTCACTTATACTTAGTTACGAATATGTGTTTACCACTATTTCAGGGGATTTATGTAACTGTTTTTCCACCTGTCCATCAGAAGACCACCTACTTAGACAAAGATATGTAAATAGTTCTATGAATAGTTCATAGATCTCATTTTCTGACATGGGCCTTTAGTTACCAGGAAAGTCACTCAGCTTTCCTAACAATTCTTGGTTATTTTGTTATCTCCAGTATGGTCTCTCTTATTAACAAAACTATTACTCTGTCTTTTTCAGATAATGCAATACCCAGCTCCCTTATCAGCTAAATTAGTTACATTGAAGCAACCACATAGATATGTAACATAAGATATAAAAATACAGTAATGGTGATCTACATATGAACTCATTTTTGAAAACATAGAACATGATTTTGAGAAAATTTGCAGACTATGACTGCATCAGTGCAGTAGGTCTGCAGAACAAAGTAGCTGGTGCTGACAATCTGACATACTCGCGGGAACTAACTCTGGACAGAATGCATACTGCTGGTCAGAGTGCACCCTTTCAGTTTCTTTTCATCAGGAAGGAATCTATTTTATACACTCAAAAATCATTCCACAGTCTGAGACAAAAATCAATGATGATCAGTTTGGAATGATCAGGAGATTCCCTTCTCTCTCCCTTCTGCACACTAATGTGCAAGCATCTTGAGCTGCAGTCACCTTGCAGGGTTCTCTTTATTCGTTACCTAAACCTATGAAATCTTCACTTCAGTGTTACAGGAGGAACAAAAGTTCTATTGAGCTTCATAGATGGGAAGGAAATCACCATCAATGTTTTGGCGCAACGTTTAGGAGTGACTGTATTGACAATGGAAGCAGAGAAATTGCACACAGTGGAAAGACAGGAGACCACACAAGTGAGTAGATCTCTGCATACTCATAAGCTAGCTCGCAAGAGATGAGAAGGAGAGAATTTTATGTTTGAAAATAAGGTATTTAGAAAGTGCCATTGACATTTGTTAGCTGCAACACTAACACGCCAGCTACCTGCAGACTAATCACCACATGGGATAATAGATCACTGTGAAGCTGACGTGTAACACTTTAATGATCTCATGAAGCTAAGATCCACCTATTTGTAGTTAGAATATGCAGTGCAAGACCTGTTGTTAGACTAAAGAGGGTATTCTGTCTCCTAGTGGACTCATGATTATTTGATAGACTGGTTTATTTGACATCAGTGTTTTTCAATTACAAGAAACAAGCACATTGACTGGCATTAATTGTGCTTGTGTTCTTCAGCTAATAATCCTCACATCCCACAGCAGCATTTAAATTATTTTGCTTGACCTTGATATCAAAGTAATCATCCTACAGCCACTCAGGTCACCCTCTTCTATTCTTAGCCACCATTGCAGCTTTCCCCACTTTCTACTTAATAGAAATTTTACATTATTACAAGGTATATTAAATGCTGGCTTCGGCCGTTTGAAGGGCTGGTTTAATATCTTTTTCCAGTGATTTTCTGAGAGACAAGCAGGGCTGATAATATCCAGAATAGTCTGGATATATGTATCCAGAATAGTCTGGATATATGAAGTCTGGAATATGAAGTAGGAAAGGACCAGGTGAGCCCCAGAAACTTTAGATGTAGACAGACAAGAGAAGGCTAACCTCTGCTTTTACGCAGTCTCATCATCTACTTTCAACCACACTGGAAAATCAAAGAATGAGTTTTTAAATACTTTGGCAAATTTGTTTGTGGAAGAGGCAATATTTGTCTGCATATTATAAAATATTCATTGTGGTTCACTGTTAGTGTAAGAAGTAAAGCAAGGAAAAAAATCCAAAATCTCCTTCAGCTAAGTGGAATTATTTTCTAATGGACTATGCCAAATAACTAAGGCATGGGGGTTGGAACTAGATGATATTCCAAGCTCCTTCCAACCCTGACAATTCTATAACTCTTTAATTGCTGAAACATTTAACATAAAATCTTTGGCTATTTTAGTAACAAGCTTCTTTATAGTGACAGAGATTTTAAAGCTAAAAAAAATAGAAATTTGCCTTCTAGAAAAAAAATCAAAACATCAGTCAGAAAAATGTCAGTACCTGTGGCTTTATTTCAGAGGAAGCAAGTGTTTCTGAATGATTTCTGGAGGCATTCCAAATTCATTTTACAAACATGCAAAGCAGATACTAGTATCTGAATTGTTAGCCATGTATGACACATTGCTACAATAGCAAAGATACTTGATACTGTGGAATTCACACATCACAGTTAAAAGTGGAGGAAGAAACAAGCTTTAAAATCTTGAGGGCTAAGCCTTTAGCCTGACTTGTCATTTTTTAAAAAAAATTGTTTTCCAAAGAATAAGGTTCCATAAAAACTAATAAAGAGTGAAAAAAACTCTATAACCAGAGAGTGTGCCCAGTAAAGCTAAAACTTGACCATCCTCAGTGAGTCGATGTACATTTTTGTCATGGTTTTTTTTTTTTTTTCCTTTTTACATTGATAATCATCCACAGGGACTCAGAGCTGCTTTTCTTCAAAGTTCAGATTCTGAAAATTTGTGAGGAAAACTCAGCCAGGAGGCCAAATTATTTCAGTTTCTTGAAAGTCTGCATTACTACTTCTTATAAGCCACCCACTGTATACTTGAAGACATTGTTTTTTCTTTTGCAGAGGAATGCACACCCTGGAATTCCTCTTCCAAGCAGCTGATTAAAGCTGAGCACTCAGCCTGGAACAGCAGGTGAACAGAAAATGAAGGATGCTAAACACATAGCTAGTTAGTCTATCCTTTTGTTACTGCTCTGGGTTCTAAAGAGACAGAGTTGTCACAAAAGTATCTGTGCAGGACCTTTACGCAAGGATTAATTTGATTTGATCCTAAATAGACTTTAAAGGCAGTGAAATGCATGCCACTGCTCTGTACCCTGGGAATCTCTCCAGTAAAATCAGGCTGCCTATTTATTAGGCGCTGATTATGTGTCACACACAGAGTCACCCAACCTCGAATTATATGAAATAACCTAAAGAGAGAGTCAAGTGTGATTCATCTGAATTAACCCAGGATGATAATGACATAAGAGCTCAGACCAGATATAGACATCCTTTTTAGAGTTATGGAGCATGTGCTATAATAATATATAAGCAACATCCCGAAGTGCTGGGGTTAAACCCACAGGTGCCCCCACCTTCAGCATTAACTTGGGGGTGGAGCAAGAAGCCATCTCTATAAGAGCTGATTGCTTTCAGTGGGGTTAGGAGGTCTGTCTGTACAGTGTATGTGCTGTGTGAGGATTCTGGTTATTGAACGGGCTCCCTGACTCTTCATATCAAGTGGAGTTCCCAGGATAGCAGAGTAAGATTATGAGTTTCTATCTGGGAAACTACTACATAATTGGACTCATTGTCTGGCTGATTCCAACTTCCATGGCATGGTTCCTTTGCCAGCTTGCTCCCTTCTTCACATCCTTTTCAGAGAGTGTGTTGACTTGTTCCTCCCTCCAGCTGTCTGACACTTTGGATCTGTGGTGCACTATGTGGTAGTAGGTGGAGGAGTTTGGTTGCTGGTCTGCCCATTAACGATAAGATCACTTTATGTCAGGCAAGCAGTCAGAAGAAGATCCACTTGTCTGGCAAATATATCTTTTCAAGGAGAAAGATTTTTCTATATTCTGGTTTTGTCTTATGCCTTTTATTAATGCAGATTTTCAGATGTTTTTTAGAAGTAATTTTTAAAGGCCCCAAACTGAGATCAAGGTGATGTTAATTCCTCCCTCTTTAAAGAGTCAATGAGAACTTTCTTCCCCTCTCCCCCAAGGCAGGAAGGTGTCCAGTGTTACAGGACTAAGTTTCCAAATTCACTCTAGTTTGGAAATTTCCTCAATAAAATTTTTTAGGTGCTTTATTATTTTTTTTTTTCCCCCATGCAACACTAACTGTTTGCCAGTCTGTGTTAAGAACTGATGTTTCTATCTCTGGCTTAAGGATGATATCAATCCACAGTGTCCTGCAAACGTCCCTTCAACCATTTGCAGCCCTCCTAAAACCAAGATTCCAGAGCAGATTGTGCAAGTTCCTACCTGTGACATAATTGTACCTTTTAGAAGGTCTTGGACATCTTTAATGATTCCTATTCCCTATTGATATTGCATCTCCAATGAAATCACTGCTTTTTATCTCTTACAGTGAAATGAATTGGTGCTATGTGGTATTAATGGCTCAAGTCTATCCCTATATTTATAATGACAAGTAAAGTCTGAGCACTTAGCTGTTCTCTATCATTTGAACAGCAATTTGCTGCTTTATCCTTACAGCCAAAATGTTACAATGATGCTCTTAATGTGGTAACAGTAAAACTTTTTTCACTAAGAGAATGTGTCACAAGCCACTGTTTGATAATATACCAATAGAAACCAGTTCCTAGTGGTGACATGGAGTCATAGGATATGCTCAGTGTTAGGCATGCATGAGTATATCTTCTGTCAATATTAACAGATGTCATGGGGCAAACTGCCTGAACAGCACAATTAACATTTTCCCATGAGAACAGTTTGAGTCATGCTTAAGAAGGCTTGATACTGAAGCCACTTGAGACCACTTCAGCTTCAGCAGTTTTTCTACTCAAGGTTGTTCTGGAGTTCTTGGCACATATCAGAGATACTTCATGCCTCTCCAGCTCACATTCATAATAGTCCATTTTCTTTCCCTTTAATAATTTTACATACACTTGTAAGCCAACAGTAGAAACTGTGTCAGAGTGTTGCCCATACAAAATGTCTGGCATGGAAAGGGTAGTTCCAAATGGATAGAAATTAAGGCCTAGTAAACGTTGCTTTAATTTAGTAGTGCTTTAAAGTGCAATATGTTCTGGTGAGGAACTTTCATTAGACACTGAAGTATTGGGGTTAACCCCCCTGCCCTGAATCTGGGTTGACATATGGATGATGTCCACAACCAGGCAGGAAATACCTTCCTAATTGATTTTTCATGCAGAGTCTGGCCAACCTTGGGTGGGAACCAATTAGGTGATCACCACCGGGTGCCCCCACCTTCAGCATTAACATCAGGTGTCCTGTCTCAAGTAAACAGCTCAAAAGCTGGCTCTGCCTGCAGTGGGTTTAGGTATATTGTATATACACTTGTGTAGTGCATATACTATGTAGGATTTCCAGTCACTGGAAACCAAACTGCCCATTGTAGGCAGAGCCTCCAGTAGTGATGGGACACCAGTATGGCTGGGAGCAGAGGAAGGAATATATCTATAATCATGCCACCATTTTATGGTCATGGCTATACAATGGAATTGGACCGGTTGCCTGGTTCCTTGATCGATTCACTCCGGTATTCAATTTGTCTTGCACTGTGAGTGAATATATCAACCTTTTTGCTCCACTAGTGGTTGACCACCTCAGATTCCTCATATGTAATTTAAAACTGGAGAGCGGATCCATCTTGTGTGCTGTCTGTTAATGATAATATCCTTCCTATTGGGATATGTGGCCAGCAAAAGAGACACAGCCCCAAAATGTGATTTAAACGTGAACTTCCACTGAGCACTCTCTGGATTTTGGACCTAGGCCAGACTTAATGATATTAAATATGTCCTGTTGTAAAGCAATTTTTGGTAACTTGCTGCTGTTTCTTCAGCCATTTTGCAGTCTTGGACTACCACTAATTTATTTTAGGTGTGAATTATCTAATATTACATATCACAGTAATTGTTCCTGTTGACACCTATGCAAACACAGTTTAAGAACCTACTGGCTACCTACATGCAATGTAGTGTTTTGACTTTGTGGTTATTGTTGTTGTTCTTTGCCTAATAGTGCCTATGGAACAAATCTTTCACCTCAGCGGAGTAGGTCACAACACCGAGGCTTAGCCTAGCACCATGGCTCCCCTCTAGGAACTTACTCATCAGAGATTCACTAGCAGTACATGACGTGGCAGGAATGAGGAACACTAGGAGAGAAAACATCATTATACAAATATAGTATTACCAGAGTTGAGTGACATTTTTCAGACAATTTAGCTACTGAAAACCACATTTCAAATTGATCAATATAATACACATGACTTTGGTAAATATTTATTTAAGCAGGCAAAAGGGATAGGAAAAGAAAGAGAATAGAAGAGAGAATAGAGTTTTTCACTGGAAACAACAATAAAGGATTTTGTCTAGCTTAGATTTTTCAACAAAGTTCCCATGATTATTGACAGTTATTCTGTTCTCAAATTAAACTATAGAAAGCAAAAAACAGAAACAGCCACAGAAATATTTTAATTTCAGAGTCATGCTGCCCTGGATTTGTACAGATCCATCAGCTTGTGTTCCTGATTCAGACTGACCTTGTTCAAATTCAAGAACAAAATTTCCAGGATCAGCTTGTAAAATAATAGTCACAAAGGAATTACAGAACAGATGGATTTATAAATTTAATACTTTCCATAGCTTCCTCTGTCTCCTGCTCTTTCCACTGAGTAAATGTATTTTCAACCAAAATGTTAAAAAACTGTATCCTGGTTCCGTGTAAAAAGGGGTTCAGGGCAGGACCCACACGGAACAGAACTATGTACTCGCCTCTCCCCCCCTGAGAGGGAGAGAGACTTTGGGAAAAAAAATGAAGTATATTGTTTAACAAGGAACAGAAAACGAAAAAGGGAGGTAAGGAAAATAATATATACAAAGATTAGGGGAAAAATACAAAAAAATAAAATATACAAAACACTTAGAAATGGTTCCAGGGTCCCACGGAGTGAAAGGACAACCTCCCTCTCAGAGCTCCAAGGCAGGAGTGAAACTAGAAACCACTCCCTGCCTCTTATCAGAGTGTGTGTGGGAAGGGGAGGGAATACAATGGTTCACCCCCACCCGGGGTCCTCCCAGTTGCTGGAAGGTCACGCCCCCATTCCAAGCCTCAAACCACAACAACTGTCACTTCTTTTAACAGAGTTAAGTACTTGAACATGCCAGCAGATACATTAACAATCTTGAGGAAAAAAAACCCGTTTGATTCAGAATAGCCATTTATCATATTTTGCATGATTTTCAGCCAAGAGATCACTGGGACTGGTTTTAAATCAAAGCAAGCTAGCAAGAGGAAAGGAAGTGAGTAATAGCAGACATTTAGCAATTAATATCCTCTTAACAGTCCTGGTGAATTCAGCCCAGAAGTTCTGTACACTGCAAAAATACCACAGTGATACATAGCTGTTGTGCAGTTCCTTGTAAAAAAAAGTCCCACTTATCAGGGTTAATTCTTTAAAAGGATAATTATATTTCTCAGAAGACATAGCAATACCGCTCTGACATTAGCATCACAGATGGTCAGCACTTCTCTTGTTCATCAAGTTCAGTGGAAGATGTGCTGAGAAGTGGGTCCCATGTCAGGAAGATTTATGTGTTGTATTTAAATATTGCACAGCCCTTCCACTGCAAACTTCTCTGGCATTGTTTTGGCATTAATCAACAGCAGTTATATATTTATACCACAATAAAAAACTCAGAAGTAAAATGCATTATTAGATAAAAAATATCAAATGGAAAAATAATCTTCAGAACTGGAAAAAAAATGAGAGTGAAGGCTGTCATTTTATTTCCCTTGAAATGATACTACAAATGACTGAATTAGATTAGTCACCTCAGTGCATCATTATGAAAAAATACAATATTCTGCTTATGAAGTGATAGGGTCTAAACACGAAGCTCTGAATCAAAGTTGGCATATAGATGATTCCCACAACCAGGCAGAGGATTCTACAGCCTACTGCAACCAGAGTTCCCAGCAATGGTGGGACAGGATTGAGAGCTGGACAGGACAAGATTGATGTATGTGACAATGCTCCTCTTTGGCAATTACTGTAGCGACTTTTGCATAGTTATGATTAGACTTTTGACTTGGTTTATTCCTTCCCCCAATACCTAGTTTGGCTTACTGCTTCATTTGTTACATCATTTCTTATGAGTGATATATTGATCTCTTTGTTCCTCCTGTTGTTAACTGTATCATATCTTTTGTGTATTTGTTGGAATTGGATAGTAAAGTCTGTTTTCTGCTGATGGCAGTATCTTTTATGCTGAACCATGTAATTGGAAATAAAGACTGAAAAAAACATATCTTGGCAGATTAGCCCAGTATTTTTAAAAAGAGACATATAGTATACATATAGTATATTAACAATATAACAAATACATATGTAAAACTATCTTTATCTTTTAAAATCAATAACTACCCTAAAGAGATCTTTCTTGTTCTTTGACAGAACAGAAGGACTGCATTCAAAACTGAATTAGGATACAGAACCCATATAGCTTTGAAAATACAAGACTACCATTTTTGACTACTGAGGACTACTTAAGTGGCCATAATTATTGGACACTTTTCTGTTCATTTTGCTATGCCAAGAGGTATATATGCAGGCAGCCCAAAATTACTTACATGAAAGAACAGTTCATACATTAAAAATCTCAAATAACTTTTCATTCAAATATACTCATAAGAGGTCAGATGATAAGGAGAAAGAAAAAGAGTCATTTCAGAGGAAGATGCCAGAAGTGTAGTAGCTTTAACAGTACTATAAGACAGAGGTTATAACTCTTCAGACTACTCAAGGGAGAATGTTTTCTGACAGTCCTGGACTATGCTGCTTCATCAGGCTTCTGTTTATGCCGGAATCAGTGATAAAATCTAGCATTTTTAACTCTCCTAAAACAGTACTGATTTCCCATTAGATCTCTGTTGTCAATAGTATTTTTTGATCCAGAGATATTTTCTTAGAAAATAAAATCAAGTGTTTCCCCTACAGGACTGCTTGTCCTTTACCTGCCAAAGTGCAAAGCTGTGTTTGATCCTGTCTCCACTTCAATACATGGTCCTACAGACTTTATGGCATTTGTTCTTCTAAATAAATCATTCTTAGTCTATGGGTTTTGTCATGCAAATTGAATGAATTGTGGATAAGTATAACACAAATTTTGAGCTCTAAAACCTCTTCACATCCACAGCTTTGTTCCTGACTCAACTCAGTTCAACACTATATAATAAGTTTGGAGCAGAGACAGATTTCTTACTTTTTTTTTTTTTTACATTAGACATACGTAATGCTACAGAGTGGTGGGTTTTTAGTAAATAATCACACAGGACACATTGTGTGATGGAAATATATGTTTAAAACTTTCGATTAATTTTCTCCTTTTAAAATAGTCTGTTTCAAGACCTATAACTAGAAGGATCACCATGAGCTAAACAGCTAAAAAGTAATGCTGTTCTGGACATTATGTTTGCGACTTCTCACAAGTAGAAGCTTGCAGAAGTTCACAATTTCTAAAGAGGTTAGGAATGTCAGCTGGTTCCATGTATTCCTCCCACACTAATTTGTAGGCTTGTGTGAAGAACTTTTTTCCAAGTAGGATAAATCTGCTTTTGGAATGGCCTGGTACATTCACTAGATTTTTCAAAACATGGCTGAATCTCTGTTCCATTTTTATTGAAATCAGAAACTACTTGGATTATTTCATGTGCTAAGTAACTATTTCTGTGATGATTTATTCTGTTCAAGCTGTAGTTGGCTTTAACTGTCCAATCTCAATATATTCAGCTGACCTAATAACTCAAAGCCATTCACACTTCAGTTTAGCATATATAATGCTCCTCTGTTGGTAGGCCCTCCAAACAGTTTAGTGATTAACAAAAGTTAACAAGGTGGGTTGTTAAAAAATTATAAAGCAAGGATGCCGTGCTGGTTTGAAAATAAATTGCGTCCAGGGACTGATTCAGACTATATGTTCTCTCTTCTCTTTGAAACATTGACCTAAAAAAATGAGGTTCTTGTGCAGCTACAAATTCAAGAGGTGAGGCTTTTGAGAAAACTCTAGGTTTTGCAACACTACTTATGTTGATGTCTACTTAACTCTGGTTCGTAGCATTGTTTTACAGTAAAAAGGGGAATGTGGAAACAACAATTTTGACTTTATCCATACGCTTTGCTTCCATTATTTAAAATATTTCCTTACAAAACTCTCAAGTGGAGTTTGCAGGGAAATTGAATGCAGTTTTAAGGTGTGATTGGCCACTTGCATTTCTGATATAGAGATGACAGTAATACATGGTAGCCTGAAGGGAAGGTTGGACTCTACTTGTAAAATTTTCTACTTGTATGGAAATGCTCAGCCTGCAATAGTCCTCCAGAATCTCTCACTGAAAGGTTTCTTTTCAGCCATAATAAAATATATAACTTTACACAGTTCAGAAAGATTCTTTAGTTTGAAAGTTGTTTTGGAAAATTGCCCTGCTCAAGGGGCAAAGACATTGGAAAAAGCAATCTGAGGGCACAACCTCTGGTTACTGGCTCAGGTGGGTGCAGAGGCTGCTGTGTGACTCCTGTGACTGTGCTAGAATTTGAGTAGCTTTTCTGTCAGAGTCTCTCTAACTAAGGCCTCTGTATTTGGTCACAAGCACATTCTGGATTCACCATCAGTCCTAAAGTCAGCCTGACATCCTCTATACTCATCACATGAGTCAAAATTCTTGCAGAACCATCAATTGGGATGTAAAGAATAAAATTAAATTGAAAAATAAAATAAACCCTTTGCATTTGGCCAGTTCAGCCTGTAATAAGAGAACTTTTAAACAGTTATCAGAAGCTTAGATAATTACCATTTTGATCTTTTGGCATGAGATGAATATCAATTAAAGTTAAATAGAGAAATTATTTTAAAGCTATTCTCACTAAGTGTCTGGCTAGAAAAGCTGTACAGTGAAATTTTAATAGAAGTTAGATTTGGGGTAACTATTTTTAGTGACTAAATTATGAAGGGTGTTACATGTGGAAACAGATCTCAAACAGTTATCATGATGCACACAGCAATGACAGACTGCATATGCTATTTGATCCGTAGTTTCCTAACTTTTAAGGACAGAAAAAAATTAATTTTATTTGAGATGTAGTTCATAGGTCATTGCATTTCACTGAACTGTTCCAATAATTTTATTTAAGCTATCATTATTTAACCCTCTGAAGATTTTAAGTTACAGATGAAGTGGAAGAGAATACAGTGCTTTATGAACACAGCCTGACTCAGAGGAACACCAGGCCAGATCAGAGCACAGCTTACCCACAGCTCACAACCCACATTTGCTGTTGACAAAGTCCTACTTCTTGAGAGAAAAGTGAAGAACTTTTTGGCAATTGTGCATCATCCTGCATGATCCAGGCAGGCAACACACTGCAGAACAAGACTTCCATCCTGGCACAGGCACCAGCAATTTGAGCAAGTGTCCTTTGTAAAAGCTTCTAAAGCTTTACAGGTGTTAAATACAAAAATATAGAAAAGCAGGCTGAGGAAAAGATCCTGGAAGCAGTGCAAATTGCTGATCAAAAATATGACATAAAAGGATACAAAATAAAGTAATATTACATCTCTTGACGTACCCTACTGACAAGTCTATTTTTGCACACTTTTCTCAATTGGAGAAGAAATAAACTCTGTATTTCCATGCAGAATATGTATTTGTGACACCTTTCTTCATACTGGTCTGATTTCACAAAAGCAACCAGGTCATACTGCAGAGAAACAAAACCTGATGTTTTTTCTGGCAGCTATTGGCAATTTCCTTCTGTGCCGTGGACTGGAGATATTTGAATGCTGCTGTGCACCAGATGGTAGCTGTGTTCCTTCAGGGCCCTATCTAAGGTAAGAAGGCAGCTGTCCCTTGCTTACCATTATGCCACAGTCAATGTGTGAGAAGGTTCTTAATTTCCAGAGTTCAAAGTGAAATAATAAGGGCAAAGATCAGAATCAGGGGCTCCCTGTAGCTGTCACTGTGTTCTGCAGAAAGAAACCACAGGCCTTGCTGTCATTTTTCTGCTGGTTTATTTCACACTTTAATTTTATTCTTTACTGTTGCCATTGCCATACAAAGAAATTTGCTCCACTTTCAGTGCCCTTTTCTTAATTTTTCTCTGAATATACATATAGTTGGAAATATAGCAGTAGTCTTTCAGGTCTCTTTTTTTTCCTGACAGAATTCAGAGCTATTTACAACTTTCACTTCTATGTAATGCAGTTTGCTAAAAAAAAAACCCCCAAACCTGGTATTCATAAAGGAGTACCCCATTAACACCGATTGTTTTTTAATGACTAGTCTGTTTTAAAGCTTATGCAATTATTAGAATGTTACGTCATTCTCTTGGATTAGAGAGGGAAGACCTTTTAACCATGCATAACAAATTCAGCCCAGTAAGTTACTGCTGTGTGATTCAATAATTTATGAAACATAAGGAGTGGAAAGAAGTGTTCCCAAGGTGCATAAAAGTTTGTATCTTCATTTTGTATTATACTATACAATTTGCAGCCTATCCAACTTCTGATTAGGATAATTTGCTGTCATTCCCTATATCCATGTACAGAGCCTTTATAGAATGAATAGACATTGATTTAGAGATATCCCTCTCTATATCAGAGTGAGTTTCATCAGTTCAGCAATTTTTTCCTCTTTCTTCTGGAATAGGCTGAGGCAATAATCCATTGCCTTAAATAAGCAATTTCCTTGTCCACAGCTATACAGCATAGGTCACACCACTTCAATTACTTTAATTAGGCCATTACAGGAAATTTCAGTAACAGGGGAAAAAAAAACAACCATATTTTTGTACAAGTTTCAACAGTGTTGAAAAATACGTATCTCCTTGTTAGCAAGCATGAGATATATGTGCTAAGAATTGTTACAAGTCTTTGCAAGATCTTGCCTGGCTCGTAGATTTTCATAAGTCATTCTATCATCAGAGAAACATTTAAGCATCTCTGGCAATACAATACTTGTTTACTTTTATAAGAAAACAGACAAATAAAATCTAAATAAAATGTGATCTGTTCTAAAAATGCAGTTTAGCTGCCTGAATAGCTGTCAAAAATTCCCCTAGAAAAACACGAGACATCTCCTTATTGCCTTTTGAAGCCCATTCTGCCTGCAGCTGTAGTGTTGGTGATACATGCACAAGAAAGCTTGTGTGCCTCATTAGGAGCAACTTCACATCTCAGATTCAGACACCAATCTTGCCAAATCAGCTGCAGTTTCCTCCTTCTAAGAATGAATGCTTCATGCTCTTTCTCAAGTAATTCTTAGTACTGTTCTTGTGATTGAGCAAGTGCCAAACAATATAATCTGTCTCTTTAAAAATAAGCAACTAAAGCTATGTTTAGGTGTCCACTGAAACTATGAAATTTTTTCTCTCCAAAGCTTTAATAAATACTTTGGTTAATCATAGTACCTCAAAATCAAACAAGTGTGTATCACATACTGCTGACCCCTGTTTGCTTTGGCAGTCCTCATGAAAACCTCATGTAGGAGCATGGCCAGATATGACATTTCAGCTCTCTCCGTAGATCATAGCCTCAGTTTTGATGCCTAGCAGAAGCTGTGAGAGAGTTCATTAGCTCTGCTGATAGTATACTGTGGACATACATATGTTTGCTCTGCCTAAAACACTTGCCATACAGAAGCTGCTTCTGGTTAGCCATAAAAAAAAAGTTTAACTTGCTTTTAAAAACACTTCTTATAAGGCAATTTACATATACTGCATTCCTACAGTAAAAGAAAATTCTGTTTCATGCTCCCTAGGGAATGTTTACAGTGTCCTAACATCCAAGAGTACAAAATTTCTCCTAGTCCTTTGGGCTAGGCATGACATGTACTGCAGCTCCAGAGTTCCCTAAATATGTCTCAGGGCCCAGAAATATCCAAACACAAAACTTCAATTTGCCTTTGAAGCCCTAAGGCAAAAAGTACCTCTAGTGGATCCATTTTTAGCTGACTCCATCTGAAACCTGACAGGCTTAAATATACCTTCCTTTAGGAAAGTATAGGGTTCCTAAGGGCAAGATTGCAAAGCAGAAAAATAAGACAACCAAATGAAATCCTAGAAGATACTTAAGAAGATGTAATTATTTGATTTGATTTCCTGTGTTTCCCAGTCACCTGTAGCTTCAATAGCTGACAAATTTGGGACCCTTTTTCCTTCAAGGCTCTCTCCACTTCCCTTCAACACTTTCCCCCCATAATTTACACAGAACTTCTCTTTGACATGTTGTGACTTTTTTAAGGCTGTTACAGTATTTTTCAAGTCATACATGAAAAGAAGCATTTGCTGTTTATATACGTTAGAAATGTTGCAGCCTATTAGCACACTTCTAGTTCCCATCCGTGAGGCCTCATATAACAGCTGAACTGCACAGATGGAGATCTGTCATAGTGCTCTGTTTAAATCACCTCTCCTCCTTTCGACCCAGCTCGTCACATGCTTTCCCACTAAACTGTGGCTTTTTGACAGCAAAGATGTTTTGAATCATTAGCACAAGGTTGTGGGGAAGAAATGGGATAAGCTAGAGCCCAGAGCTCTACTCTGTTGCAGCCTAGAGCTACAATAAAAGCAAAAGGAAAACAAGAGGGTTTCTCTCTTATAAAAGGGGTTGATATCTCTAATGACACATCAGACTGAGCATAAAAAGCTGTCTAGGGAAGATGTGGAAGGCACCTGACCTGAAAAGGTTGACTGCATCCAGAAACTACAGGCCAAACATTCTTTGGAATTAAAATTTCAATGAACTACTTGCTCTCCCCACTCCATCTATACAGCTCTGTATCTGGTTTGTTTATCTGCTGTTTCTGAACAGAAGCAAAGTAGAAATAACACTAAGATAGCCTGGTTTTAATAAGACACTTCTGCTGTCATAACAAAAAAGTGTGTTCCAATGATATTTCCAAACACATTGCAAAGCCAAAGGGCTCAGAACAAACATCTGGGGGAAAAAAAAAAAAAAAAAAAAGAAGAAAAAGAATCAAGCCTCTTAATTGTTTGTTTTAAAATCAGGTGAAGTGTAAAAGAATTAATGCTACCTTTTCTATTTGAAGTTTTTTTTAAATTTAGCCATGTATTTTGTGTTATATAATATCAATATCAGTAAAACTCTGCCAAAAAAAAAAAAATCAGGATCTGTACTTTTGTGCAAGTTTCTGCTAAGAGATTCAGACTTTGTCCTACTTATAAAGCTACTTCAGATAAGGGTAGCCTACTTGCATCTTATTACATCTCCAAAATAGCACAAAGAAAAAAAAAAAATCTTAAGAAGGACTAAGAAAAGGGACTTTCTTTCTTGGAAAATTATTTCAGATGCAGGCAGCAAAAAGTAAACAGAGGAAGAACAAAAGCCTTCACTAAAATATCCAAGGAAGCTTACCTGGATTCTAGAGGCTCTGCCAGTTCTCTATTGCTTCTCTCACTCCAACAGATTATCTGTGCTAGGCCTAGGAAAACAAAACAAATAAATTTGAGGAGAAACACTGATAAAAACAGAATCTTCAGAAATTATAAGTGCACGTGGGAACTATCTGTAAGCTGGCAGTCTGAAAATATTTTAAATTGCATTGAATGCCTAGTACAAATAGAATCTATCTCCTCATGCAAGTTTTCCTTCAATAAGGTCATAGGTACAGCCAAAGTTGTCTTCTTCAAAACACTGGATCCTAATTACTGACAGGACACCTAGGAAATGCTCATATGTTGGGTATAATGCTGTGAAGTCTCATTATTTTTTCACAGCAATCTGTTGTTCTTTTCAGTCCCAAGACAGGGTGTGTCACAGGAATCACTTTCAGATGACCAATGGATGCAACAAGAATGTGGATTGTGCAGAAGAATGGGCCTGAGATTCTACAGGGAATGGGCTATGAGTATATCACCTAAGTATTTCAAGGTTTCAGGTAGTTCTCAGCTCCCACCCACTGACATTTTTGACTGACACCCAAGGCATTTTTCTTCTTTATGCAAGCAATGGGTCAAGGACAGGCTAGATGATTCCCTGCATGAATATTAAGATCTATGACTTGTTTTGCGTTTGATCAAAGCCAGATTAAATTGATTATTTAACTCTTCTTAATAAAGAAAACAGCCCCCCTCTTAAAAGCTTATCTACATCAAATAAACATTTAACTTTCAGTAACAAGAAAGGCAGGTTTAGGATTTTTTTTTTTTTCTATTTTGTCACTTACGAACATGAGATTTATCTTAAAGAAAGCAAACAGATATTCTTTAAAAAATTAAGAAACTAAATTTAAATAAATTAATTTAGGATGCAAAATTTGTATTTTTTCTGTAATAGATGGTCTAGGAAGTAATACATTTCAAATCACACATATTTTGCTGAAATTGATAGATAAATTTACAAAATTCTTCTAAATAATCCTAGAAGTTATCCACTTTTGCTAGATGTTTCTATCATTGTTGAGTAAGGGAAAAAATACAGAGTTGTGTTTTATCAAGAAAAAAAGAGGAAAAAGTCTTCAAGGTCTCATCATGGAAGTGGAGATTCTTTGTGGACACTCAGCCCATACCTATGGAAAACTTAATGGCTCATATATTAATTTCCTTGTCATACTTTTCTTCTCAGACAAAATTTTGGTGCCACAATAAAATGCAATACAGTAACGATTCTATATGAATTTCTTGAAAAGAACATTTTTCCCTCCAAGGACTTGATATCAAGCATTAGACTGGTATCTAATAGAAACATCCATGTACATTGCCAGGGCGTGCTATTAGTCACCATGGTAAAGATGCCCAGAGAAATAAAGGCCTATATTAATACATAAACTATAAATTGCCTCCAAAAGCCACTAATCCAAACTCTCCACATTAGACATTAAAAGTGACTGAAGTGATTAGTGAGAATTTTAAAACAAAATACTCTTTAATCAGTGCGAGTCTGGGAGGACCGTGCATCTTTCAGTGCTACTCAGTGAACTTTTTCAGCACCTGACAACGTTTATGACCCTGAGTAGGCACCCACTTTCCACTGTTGTGAACAGAAAGGGTGAAGTCCCATAGAATTTTGCCTCTTTTTCTCTGTGTCTGAATTAGATGAGTCAAGCTCAGTCCTGTTACACTAGGATAAAACAAAAACTCCAGAGAAGATGAGAATTTACTCTGGGTGGTATTTGAGGGTTAATGAAGTAAAATTTGTTCCTGTGCCTGCAGCTACTGCGTCTCCTCTTCTTGAGTAAGAGAGCCTTAAATGTTTAAGTGATGGATGTTAGTGCATGCCAGCTGCAAGCCAACACAGCAGGCTGTAATCACATTTTACTCCCTTCTCTCTTTGTTTTTTAACATGCTTTTTTTCCCAGCTGAGATCCCTTTGTCTCTTGAGTGTTGTATCATGCTGACATGAGTGGGCCCAACCAGTCAGGGTAGGGGAGAAACAGCCTAATATGACTCAGGGTGCTCAGTGATGTTTAGTCATCAGGCTTAGAGTACAGCTATGGTTAGCATCCTGACTGCAACCTTTCAACCACTGCAAATTTCCTCCGCTGTTCCTTCACCTGGCACAAGCCATTCTTGTGCAGCTGTAGATTTTTTTTCACTGTTTGCTGGTGTACAAGCATAGATACATCTATACACCTTTCAGTAGCAATGTCAAGAGAAACATACTTCTAAACCCATTAGATCTGAAGCTGTCACTTTTGTGGAAGTGATTTCTTTTTGAGATGCAGGTGCCTGTTTCTTCACAGAAGAGGACTTGAGTTATCTTTGGAAAAAAACTATTTTCAGCCCTGCATTCAGTGGGGCTATATTCCATAAATTAGGCTGTTTTCTGTATATGTAAAATGTTTCATTGGAAAAAAACATACTGCATATACTTAAACTAGGAACATGAGGAATCTGTGCACTTAGATGACCACCCCCCAACATACAGCTGCTCAAACCCAGGCTTTGTCCCCACGCATTGTCATTTTATTTGTTGGGAAAGCCATAAGATGTCAAGACCCAGAGGACACCAAGAGGCCCTAATAGCTTTGAGCAGCTTCTGCTGGGACTCCCACCCATGCACCCTCTGCCCATTGGCCTGGGACGCCATTTAAACTCAGG
>NW_008608765.1:0-69442 GCF_000691845.1 Merops nubicus | reverse complement strand
TAAAGTAATGGTGCAGGTGTGCTTATCTCCAGTTCTGCCTCATGACTGGACTGTAGACCTCTGCCATTGGTAGCTTGTCTACTGACTGGAAGTAGGACCTCTTTTCTAGCCCTGTTTCTATCTGCTGCACCTGCCTGGAGCTTGAGGCATGGTCTATCCCCTCTGCTTTTCTAAGGTTGTTGGTGGACAGTGTTGCAAACCTTGGATCTGCTTGCCACGGCCAGACCTGTGGGACAGTATTGTGGCTGAAAGTCCTCTGCTCTTGGGTCACTGTTCCTAAGGAAGCAGAGAAAGCTGGTGAAGAACCCTGGGGGAAAATGATGAGGTACTTACTACAGGTAGGTTTCTCTTGTAATTGTCATATTGCCAGTGCTTGTCAAGCCTCCAAATTGAGCTGTGTGAAGCTTGTTGGAGGCAAAACTTTTCTTTCTGTGTAGCCATACTGCTAAACAAGGGGTGCCCTAAGATAAATTGTGTCCAGCTGAGCTAGTGACAACAAAATGCAAATAAGAAGATGCAATTTCAGTAGGCTAGCCCAACTAAACATCTATTAAATAGTGAATTTTTGTATTAATAGACTTCATTATAGTTGTGTCTTCCTGTTCATCTATAAGTCACCTGTTCTTTTCAGCTGCTGACTTCCAAAATCAAAAACCTACATTAAATTTCACTACTGTCTTAACTATGCTGCAGTGCCAGTGGTTTCTTTCTGTCTTTCTTTCTGTTTTCTTGAGCTCTAGTGGTAGCAGAGTGATGGATTAGTTATGTATCAAGATGTTTTCTGCTTTCCTGTTCTTTCACTGGAATCCCACTATACAACACAAATTAAAATGATTTCTAATGCACCATCAGTGCCATTTATTATTTTCCCTTCCTACATCTGCTCTTGAAGCTTTTCAGCTCTCTCTGCCCTGGAAGCTTCTATCTATCTGTCTGTAAATAAGGTTGGTAGCCTAGCAACATTGAGTGAATGCATTTCCCTTGCTGAATAATGCTGGGCATAATCAAATTAGCTGGCTTTGCTATCTGCAGCATTAATGCTGTAAGTTGGGGACAATTACAAATATTTCATGTCCACTGGCATCAGTTTGCACTGGAAACTTTTTTCAGATCCCTCAAAAGTTGTCTGTACCCATGAAGTGAAATAGAAATGCTCAGCTAGGTAATAATTAAACAAGCTCCAGAGCCAGGTACAGTCATCTAATTGAACTGAGTGATTAACCTGACCCCTCAAGGGAGACTAAAGAGAAGGCGAACGCCCCATCTGTGCATTTGTACTTACCAGCATAGATAACTGGACAATTTGGAGCTACCTTAAGTATGTGACAGAGAGAACTGCCTAGTGGTGCAGACATGACTTTCTCCTAGACAGGAGATGAACCTGTGTGATGAAAATTGAGCAAACACCTACACAACACAGTCCATAGCACCATCTATAATCCTTAAGACTGTCTTGCTCTAAAGGAGAAGCTTGCACTGTCAAATTGTATTTATTTCAACATATTTCGGGGGGAAAGGAAAAAAAAAAAAAAAAAAAGCAGAGCCTTCCCCTACCCCGTCAGGTTTACCTGCATGTGAGGAGTGGCAACACCATCCGGAAGGCTGCATCTGCTGGTCTTCCTGTGCCCTGCAGTATTAGGCTATTCATCCTAGTAGGAAGAAAGGTGGTGTAGGTATTCTTTAGTTCCTGCACAGTTAAACAAGTTAGAGCATGAAAAGCTTCTTAATTGTACATCAACATTATGTCAGAACAAATTCTTCAGTTTGTACCATGCTGTATAGTCTTGCCATTTTCTTGAGAACAGCAGTTTATGTGAGTAGTTACATTTTCCAAATACTATGCTATAACTCTTCACTTCAGAACAAGGAAATCTTTGTTCTGCATTTTTTTTTAATTGACCTTTTTAATCTAAATAAGTTTGACTGCGCCATGAATGAATGGTTCCAGCATAATGTTATCACAAGACAGAACTGGTGATGCCAAGTACAAAAATAGCTCTTGCTTTTTCTCCCTCTTCTCTCTTCCCATCACTGATTAGCACAGACACTAGTAGATAGCAAGAAATCTTTTTACTTAGGTTTTATATGCTTTAGTACATTTTTTTTTTTAATGGGAAGAAACATAATTCTATAATAAAAGGAATAATGTGTAAGAACCAGAGAAACTAAACTGTTAGGATGAGGTTCAAATAGATAATTCTAATATTTTTGAAAACGTTACTTATACTGATAAATAACTTCATGCAGCTTAAAATATTAAATTTTAATTCACATTGATATAAATATTACTGAATCAAAATAACAGCTTCCCTTTATTCTTATGTTCAGTTCTGCCTAACCAGCTTATATTGCTGAAGCCTGACACACAATATGATTTGCAGCCACAGAAACAGCTTGGTTTGGTCTTTGCCACAAAGAGTACATCTAACCCTGCTTTCTTAACTTGGTGCACAGCCTAGCACGGATAAGACTGAATATCATAGACTTGTAAGACAAATGCATTTATTGCCTGATACTGTGTTCCAGGCTCTGGGAGCTAACACTGTCTGCTGGAAGTAATTGTGTTTGCCATTCTTTTTTTTCTTACAAGATGGCAAAGCTTTCTGTGCCACCCTGAGACAGAGACCTAAGAATCAATTAGGTTCATGCCCTGAGGTTATTGCAACTTGGGAGGTAAAAACTGATCTAGCTACTTTAGATGACATTGGAGTTTGGGAGCAATTTCACAGAACCCCTGTGAGATCTATCTGCCTCTGTCCTGGTTCCGTGTAAAAAGGGGTTCAGGGCAGGACCCACACGGAACAGAACTATGTACTCGCCTCTCCCCCTCCCCCCCCTCGAGAGAGAGAGAGAGAGACTTTTGAAAAAAAAATGAAGTATATTGTTCAACAAGGAACAGAAAATGAAAAAGGGAGGTAAGGAAAATAATATATACAAAGATTAGAGGAAAAATACAAAAAATAAAATATACAAAACCCTCAGAAATGGTTCCAGGGTCCCACGGAGTGAAAGGACAGCTTTCCTCTCAGAGCTCCAAGGCAGGAGTGTAATTAGAAACCACTCCCTGCCTCTTATCAGAGTGTGTGTGGGAAGGGGAGGGAATACAATGGTTTCACCCCCACCCGGGGTCCTCCCAGTTGCTGGAAGGTCACGCCCCCATTGCAAGCCTCAAACCACAACAGCCTCTTTCTCCCATTAGCGTTGCAACCTGTTTTGCACTGCAATCTCACTCCTCTCTCAATGTTTACTTCTCTTGCTGTCACCCATCCCTATTAACTGACAAAACACCTCAGTGGAGTTGGCAGGGGAGGGCTGCAGCCAAGCATTTCTTAAACAAACAGGAAGAAGGTTCTGACCTTGAGAAGACCTATAACAAAGAGAAAAGTGTGTGTGAGGGAAGGTGCACAAAGATGAAACCAAAAGAAATGCCTCTAAATGTAGCTGGAGGATTAGAACCTGAAGGCGAGATGCAAGAGTGGGAGATTGGCAAGCAAAAGGACACAGGGGACTTCCTAAAAAAAGAATGCAGGATGAAGGAACAGAAGTATGCTATGAAAGAAATAAGATGTAGCAAGACTTACAGAGCAATAATATGGAAAGTAATAGAATAGCAATATATTAAAATAAGTGGAAGATAATTGACAACTGGAGTTGAAAGGGAGCATAAATGCCATGAGTGGGAGGAGATAAAAAAAAAAAAAAAAAAGAAGCTGTATTTTTGCTACAGGTTCTTACTGTGTAGAGGTAAGGATCCCTATGCACTGTGTGTCTGATTTGCTGTTGAGATTCACATGAAGAATTTCTTTTAATCTTAAACATCCCCTTACCCTCCTCTTTACCCATTTTTCACTACAGAGAAGCAGATTTTTTCTCTTTCTTTGCTGGTTTCTTAGGGAGGAGTCATCAACTCTAATGAGGTTCTCTCCTTTTCTTAAATGGAGAGAAATAGAGCTGCTGATAAAGAACTAAAAGACTTGGCTCGAGAAGGAAGGAAAATTGTTTGGCATCTGATCCTGTTTTTTTGTTTTTTTATGGAAACATTATTGAGCTAAACAAGGAATGACCTAATTGAGGTTTATATTGTGGACAGACAGAATAACACACTGAAACTGCAAAACTGAGACCCCTTCACCTGGGTGTATATTTTGAGTGGGCAAAATGAGCTGTGTATGTTCAGTAAAATCTCAAACATACCACAATATATGAAAAAAATCAATTCAAGCACTTAAAGAAAATGGATGTACTTGAAAAGGAAATATTAAGCACATATTTGAGGCTACAGAGCCTGCCTCTATAAAGGTTTGCTGAGGCCTTTGCAGGGCTATATAAAGCTGTAACATTTCCAGCTGAAGCGGGCTGAGCGTGCCAGATCAGTAATGAATGATTGGTGCTCTGCTGTCTTCTGATCCCCCAGTCCCTCCTCATTTGCAAACATTCATTATTTTCTGGAATGTCGTTATGAAGTACTTTTCTTCCTCAGTGCTGCAGTGCCCTCTAGTGCTCAGAGAAACACTGGCTTCCATTATCGGGAATTCAAAAGTCAGACACCATTTTATATCTGGGGAGAGACACTGAACTCTCCATGATATTTCAGATGACTCTTGGCTTCCAACGCTTAAAGGGTAGTACAGAAGCTATATCTGGCTACCTATTCCCAGTGCCTTCTGTCGCTCTGATCCAACTAGCGGAACTAGCCTCAGAAAGCTCCCTCCTGATTAGAAACCTGCCTCAGAAAGCTCCCTCCTGATTAGAAACCTGCCCCAGAAACTGCAGGATATTAGTCAGGGATCTCTGAATCCATCTGCACCACAGCCACAAAACAAGGCTGTGGCTTTCTCACTGCTGAATGAATCTGGCTGTCTCTGTAACCTGGGGTATCTGCCTGATGTAGGGCCGTGACCCTCAGTTTGCAATGTTTTTCCTCTTCAGGGCATCTCTTGATACTTGAAACACAAGCTTGCATCATGTGGGTGATTATCACCTCAGTGAGTCATATCCCAAAAGTGAGATATCTCTAACACAAGTACTAGCTGTGGCGTATGGGCTGCAGTTCAAGGATTCTGTTCAGAGTAGTAAAGTTTTCCTAAAGAGCTGAGGTTGCAGGTTGTTTTAATGGAAAAAAAATATGGTTGAGGATGAGAAAGGAACAGTGAGTCTAAGTTTGCATTTGAGTTACACATTTGCCATTTTCTATCTCTAGTGCAGAGGTTTTAATAAATTCCAGCTAAAACATTGCAAGTGCTTTCATAAATACATGTGAGAGTCTTTAGATCCAGAGCAGCTCAAAACAAACACCTGGTTACATTCAAAGTTTAGCGTGAGATTTTCAACAGACTAAAGGAATTCAGTTTCAGGTTTCCATCAAATTCTAGTCTCCTCTGCTCAAAAAAAAAAAAAAAACCAACAAAACAAACAAACAAACAAACCCCAAACATATTCTGATAAATCGTGCTTAATGGAGAGAACAATTTCAGCATGCTCTTGTCTGTATTTTTCAGTTGAGAAGACATCTTTTTAGAGAAGTTGCCAGGTGAGCTAAAAGTGATATAAATAACCCAGAGAGAGAGAGAGATGTCCTTCCAACATGCTTAATTCTCTTCCAGATGTGAACTGACTGACCACCACAAAACTGACAGGCTTCTGACCAATCCAAACACTTGCAGATCAAATATTGAAGTGCTGGGGTTAAACCACCAGCCCTGAATGAGTGTTGCCATATGGATGATCTCCACAACTAGGCAGGAGAGACCTTCCTGATTGGTTTCCACCCAAGGCTGGCTAGGCCCTCGGTGAAAACCAATCAGGGAATCATCACTCCTGCCTTCAGTGTTAACATCAGGTGTCCTGCCTCCAAGTTAACAACATGAAGGCTGGCTCTGCCTGTAGTGGTAGTGAGAACTTACCTATGTAGTGAATATACTATGTAGGATTTCCAGTTACTGGAAGGGCCCAACAACTGCCTGTTGTGGGCAGAGCCCCCAGCAATGGTGGGAGATCGGTATGGCTGGGAGCAGAGGAAGGAGTATATCCATAATAATGACACCATTTTGTGGCCATGGCCACACAATTGGAATTTGATGGGGTGCTGGGGTCCTTGGTTGATTTCCTCCTGTCTTCAATTTGTCTTTCAGTGAGTGAATATATCGACCTTTTCTTTCCTCCAGTGGTTGGCCACCTCAGATCCCTCATATATGGTCTAAAACTGGAGGGAGGACTCCGGCTTGTGTGCTGGCTGTTAATGATAATATCCTTCCTATCGGGATATGCAGTCAGCAAAAGAAATACGCAGCATTCTGTTTACTGAGACCAGTCAAATGAGGAAATGGGCTTGGGGGTGGCAGATGTGCTGGGAAAGAAGTATACAGAAGGACATAACTGGAAGAAAGCAGGAAGTTAGAGATGAAAATAAGTACTTGTACTCATGAGAGAGATATAGAAATGTGAAGGTGGCCTATCAAATGCCTTGCACTTTGAAATTGCAAACTTCAATCTCCTTCTACCTTTTGGATTCAGAATACAATTTTGTAGTATTATGAACAAGTAATTTAATAGTGTAATCTTTTATGGTAAGATTTAAAAATTACTTTTCTCTCTGCAAACAGTGTGCTGGTGATTGAAAATAAAAATGTGAAGTTTAGTGTTGATAACTGGGGTGGTAGGTTTTGGAATTGACAGACTTTATTTTCCCCAGAATTTATTTAAGTGTGATTCTCACCTTAGAAAGATGTACCTGTGTTTTTAAGGCCATTTTTTGGCAGACTTTCTAAATATAGTAGCAAAGATTCTAACATAAAGGGGCATGTTGTGCTTACAGCTGATTAGAAACAGATACTTGAGAATTGTAATGGACTGTATTTAGCTAGTGGTTATGCTAGATAAGCGCTCAAACTTGTGCTTCATCTTGTTCATAAATCAAGAAAAACTGTAGAATCTGATCCCTAACAGGAGCATATGGTTCCACCCACTATCTCCAAAATATTATTCTCTCCCGAAAGTGTCTTCACTGTTTGTGCTGGGCACTTGCACCAGGGCTGTGTATCATGATTCTGTGTACCATGATTCTGTGTACAGAGATGCCTAATTTTGACAGAATTGTTGAAAATGTACAGAATACACTCTGGCTACAGTTTTGAAGTATTTTTATCATTCACCTGACTTTGTCTGCATATGTTTTGTGAAGCAGCAAGGTTCCTAGGGGCCAATTTTAAGCAAAGCCTGCTCTATTCCAAACCTGTAAGGACAAATTTAGATATATAGCACTCCAAGCCTCTGTTCAAAACTGTTGGTGAGGTGCCAATAGAAATTGTGCAGATCTGAGTAGGAAAGGTTCCTCCTAAAATGCAGTATTACTCCGAATGTTTCAAATGAGCTTGAATAGAAGTACAAAGGGTAGGTTCATTTCTCAGTAGCATATTGTACAGATAAATTCCACAGGCAATCAGAGGTGGCCCAGTGCAAGGGCACTCTCCTAGAATTTGAGGTTATACTGGCATGTTAATCATTTCACAAAGCTGTGGGCGATAAAGCTTCAGAGGTTTGGTGCAAGTATGAAGCATATGCAAGCCTTAGAAGTGCTTCTAGGCTACAACTATAATTGTGAATATGGCTTTTAATAGTTAATGAACTTAACCAAACCATAAAAGGCAATGCATAAATTGTTCGGTGATCATTTGAAGTTAAGTACACAGTCCTTTTTCCCCATTAAAAATGCTCTTATAATTTGTAAATGAATGCAAATTAATGAGTTGTATTTTTGCATGTCATTACTATAGAACAGTTTTGACTTACAAAAATAGAAGTCCATAATACAAAACAGTTAATCTCTAATTTAAAACTACATTAACATGCTCTAAGTAAGAACAGACATCAATTGCATTAATAATGCAAAGTAACAGTGATCACTGGATTTAGGACAAATTACTTCTGTTCAGCAAGACTTGCTTTTATCGTTCAGTCTGCCCTAGCTTTATCAGTCTTATATAGAAGACACCACTGTTTCATGGCTCTGGCCCTGTTTCTTCAATGTAAAATACTGTGAGCGCACATCTTATTATACTAACAGAGATATTTTTTTTTTCATACCAGCATTTGCTGATGACTGGCCTCTGAGGCTATGCTGAAGTAAGTAGCATACATTAACCATAGCTCTCCAGGATTCATGTATACCCTTCCATGTCATGGATAGGTGGTTTGGGACAGTTATTTTTCTGTTACAAACATCCTCTTTAAGTACCATTTTTTTAAAGTCCTTTGTCCCAAACTGATCCTTAAAGAATGAGTTCTGCTTTTTTATGTTTATTATGATCACATACATACCTGGGTACCAGTTTACAGATAGATTCATTGTGCTCACTTCATAAACATTCAATCTAATCTGAGATTATTTTAGTGATTTTTTATCAGAAAACATTCCTGACATAATAATGTCATATCATCAATAATTTTATTAAGTGTCAAAAATACTGTAGAGAAATATTCTAGTCCAAGTATTTACAGCTTTGCACTGCTGATATGGATGATGTGTATTGCTACATTTATAGACACAGTTTTCAGATTACATATAACTGTTGCTATAGTGAGTGTTTTAAATATATATTAAAAAAAAAAAAAAACAACCAACCAACCAACCAAAAAAACCAAACTTGAGACTTATTTTTTTTTTTTTTAGAAGAAGGAATTACAATTTATGAGCAAAGGTTTTAGCCTTGTAGTGTAGCACAAAAGGTGTTGAATTGTTACTGTTGCAGTAACAGTAAAATTATATTAATTGGACTAATTTGTGCAAAGATAGTCAAGTACTCCTAAAAATTAGCTCAGATATTTCTTTAACATAACAAACCCAACTTTTTGTATCCTTTCACTAACATCTCTACTACATTCTTTGAAGTAGGGACCCAAGGTAAAGATTTCTCCAGAGGTTAAAAGTGTGTTCTTCTACATATATGATTAGTTTTACTCTCCAAAAATGGCCATTGATACTCGTTCAGAAATTACCTGATAGCTGCCAAATACTGAACTGACTACACAGGGAAAACTCTCAGGCATCTTTAATCCCCTCAAAGCTCCTCAATGTGACTGGGTAGCTCTTTGCTGAGTCAGCAGCCAGAGACAGCACACTGCAGTGCAGATTGGCAGGGATGAGAGCAACCAAATTTTCCACGTGATTACCACACTTATGTTTCTCCTCAAGTTGAGTGTGGTGCTGGGCAGAAGGGTTGGAAGAGTAAAGCTCTGTGTTGCCTCACGCTGCAATGGGGGAAATTCTTGCTTCGCTGTGCGGTGATAAATTAGATGAGAATGAACAATGGGGAAAAATTAACAGCAAGGGATAGAAAGAAGAGATTCAGAAGTGTATGAATGTAAATGGAAGCCTTTGACAGAGGGAAATTGGTAGAAGAGAAAGGGGAGAGGCTTTGATAGCATGTTTCTTGCCCTGGATGCTGAACAGGCCTGTACTAGAGGATGCAGTGAGTTATGTTGGCTTTGCAGATGCTTGTCCCCACATGAGCAGGACTGATGTGAATGCACAACCTATTTGAATTCAGAATCATTACGTCCCTCACTTGAGTGCTACAAAAGCTACATGCTAACGGATGAATCTTAATAGTTCTGATTTCCCTTGGTTGACAGACTCACATAGCACATTCTGTCTACAGATGGATCCTTGACTCTGAAGATAATAAACACTTTGACAATGGTCTGTTAGCTTTTACTAAAATGTTGCATTTCCCGAAAGTCGGTATAAATTAAAGTATTTCTGGAGGCTATAAACTGTTTTAAAGGATGTGTTCTTAAATAGTGAAAACAGAGGACCAAAAAAAATACAGGTGCCACTAATAGCAATGAACCTATCTGCTTATACTCTTAGGAAATAGATGAAGATACTGTTACTGCATCATCTGCAGAATATTAATGTTCTTTAGGTGATATATTATCTGCAGGCTAAATGCTAGCTCTACCTCAAGTTTTACAATCAAAATAACAATCATAGTAGGTGAAGCTGAAACTTAATCTTTTTGACAAGCCAGCCTCATTTCAATTTAGCTGGCAGGCAGTATTTTTGTGTTTGCTTATTTGTATGTCCCCAAATCTTGGGATGCTCCCAAATGGCATATAATTTAGAATTTTTCTTTCAAATAACCATATTAACAAAGAACTATACATTCTAATATCACTTTCCAGTCTACATGAAATAATATTTCTTTTTATTACACTGAAATAAACTAAGACTTGTTAGCAGGGCCTTGCAGTTACCACTTTCAAAGGATCCACCATCCTGATTCTACAGCAAGCAAGCCCCTGAATTTATGTAAAGCATCATTTAGTTTGTCTTCCTCTGCAGTGTCAGCTGCCAGAATAGTATCTTGGTAAGGACTTCATCTTGTGAAATAACTTGTCAGCTAAGATGGCCATTTTTTTTAAAGATTGGAAACAGAAATAGAGACACTAGATGGCGGCAAACATCTTAAAACTGAGTTCTGTCTGCAGTCTGGCCAGAACCTAGTAGAGGCAGGTAGCCTTCCATCTGTGAAATATCCCCGGGGACGTATTCCATGGTTTAGCTGTTAAAAGACTGTCTTGCCAAAAACCTGGTGTTTTCTCAAGGTTCCGAAATAAAATTTTAAGTCGGAGCTTTGCTCGTACTGCTTTCTCGTTGAAAAATCAGAATAATTATTCTTTTTCCCACTCCTTTTGTCCCTTAGTCCCCCAACCCCACCAAAAAAAAAAAAACAAAACCCACACACAAAAAAACCCCAACCTAAACCTATACTTAAATTTTGTGTTAGTGATATATAATTGAGTAGGACTGAGTTCAAATGTTGTCTTTGCAAAGGCTTAGCTGTAAACAGATGTGGTAACTGTTGAAGTTTAGCAGTACTAGATACAGTGTCAGCTCACACTGCTCAGTAGCATCACTGTTATTTAGCACTTTATTTCCCCTGCTGCAGCAGCTTTAGGTGGCACACTGGGAAAACATCCATTTTTTCATGAGTGTCTTATCTGCCATTACAGTTTCCCTGAGCAAGATGATGCCTACTGCTTTGTTAAAATACTCCCATTTAAGCTAACAAATACTTCTTAAGGTGCTGTGGAGGGAGTTAACCATAGACTTCCTACAGTCTCTTGGAAGCCAGATGTTTCCTAAAGATTTGGTTTTCCTTTATTAGGAAAAAATGGATAATATAGGTTTTGTATGCCGCTTTTTAAAGTGTTCTTTCACTGAACTGATTTACTTCACAAACTTTTCAAGGGCTACTTTTGTATATGTGCCAAGCTGTGAGCTAAGGTAAAGGGCTATCTGCAGACCTTGAGACATTTGAGAACTTTTTATTTGCTTCCCTCGTAAGGATGGATTTTGTGCATTAGTGTACAGGCAGATCTTGAAGCAGCACTGAAAGATCATGCAAACTCCTTAGTTCCCTAGAAAGCTTCTAAATCTTTAAAGTCAATGTATATTGGCTTTAAATATGGAATGCAGATGCCCCTTAGTATAATGCTCAAAGTGAATGCAGCAAAGGGATCAGCTTTCAATAATGATGACAGGTGAATCCAAGGAAGTATCAGCTTTTGCCAGGCTTTTGTGTCTGGATGATACTTATGTCATTCAATTCATATATTGAGTGTCTTCTCTCCAAACAAAAATGGAGACCCTTTAGCTTATTTAAAAAGTCTGAAGGAAATGCAGACCTACAATGGAGGGAAGAGTGTACAGCAAGAATAACGCTTGAGGCAGGATGTTAGGTATGAGCCCAATCACTTTTTTCCTGCTACATGGGAATATCATCCATGTCTCTGGCAGCTGAGACTTCACCTTTTCATTGTTCAGGCTGATTCATGGTCAGAGCCTTTTCTTCCATTCAGTTTTATTTCCCAAATTTGTTTTCGAGCCTTCTGGCCACAGATTTTTGTCATGTGTTTTTTTTTTTAAGTACTCCTTAGCACAGCTCCCTTTTGTGTTAATCTACCCCTGCTTCCAGATTTTTGACCTGCTGTTGCTCTAAAAAATGAAGCATTTCCCATTACTTTTATTTCCTTTTCCCTGGACTCTTAAAAATCTTCCCTTTGCTGTAAAAGAGGAGTAATGCATGAAAAGGGAGAGGGTGTTTTAAAAGAAGTCAGGCTAAATTATTTTTTGTTCAGGCGAAATTACAGAAAATGCCAAACTCCAAAGAAACTAGACAATGCTTCATGTTACATCATGGCTTTATCCTAGAATCTGCAGTAGCTCCTACAATGAGCACAACATCAAACATTTAAGAAATGCTAGAACAGTTACGTTGGATCTAAATTCAGAGTCATTATCGATCAATGTAGCATACAACTTTTCAGGTCTTTCCTGCAAAGCCATTTTTGGATTTGCTCTTGTTCTGGTAGAAATACTTGTCAGCTGCAGGAAAGTTACAACTATTTTGTCAGAGTATGCAATAAAGTATGAGTTTTATTATCCTGTAAACACTTATAAAGCAGCATCCATTAGTAGACTGTATGCTTTCTTTTATCACCTTAGCTCTGTGTTATACTGTATCAGTGCAGCTTCAGGAAGTGTTTTATTAGGCAGCTTCATTATTAAAGTCATTGTTAGATTTAAATATGTAACTATTTATATAAATTAAGAAATAACTCTTGACATGTTTTATTAACCATTAAGAATGAGCTTCTTAGGATCTGTGAAAGGAAGAAACTTTGTGTTCACTATTACCAAACACAGAAAGATGTTTACTTTTGCTTACCTAATCCTGTGATCTTTAATAAATAAATAAGACAACCTTAATTTTATCTGAAAATGTAGTGAAAGGTTAGAAACTGTTTGCCAAGTTGAGCTTGTTGCCTTACAAGGAAATGAAGTTTTGGGAACAAATAGCATTCCAGTCTTTTCCCCAGTGGGCATTATGCCATTGTACTTGCAGACATTGTGTCATGGAAATGTAAAAGGCCTGAAACAGCTAAAGAAATGCATTGCCTAGTTATATATTTTTCTACTACTTAAAAGCTACTGTCTACTCTTTTTCAACAATAGAAAAGGACAGAAGCTGAGGCTTATGCATTACATGTTCTTCTGCTTTATTGACTTAATAAAAAGCCAAAATTTACAAATTTCTGAGATAGGTATTAAATGCAAAATTTGTTCTCATTGGAATATTTTCATATTGGTAAGAGCAGTTTTAAGCAAGCAATTCTGTAAATGGCTACCAAGCTGGTCAGAGTTAAATTTTTCAGTGTGAATAAGGAACATGTTAAAAATAAAACTAAGACTTCTGCCTAGACATTTTAATGAAAATATTATTCTGTAGCAAGAATTTTAAAGAGATTTCTTCTTTAGCACTCCCTGTTTTTACACTAGCTTTTAAAATACACTTGAGAAAATTAATAGCAGATGCACATCTTTTCCGACTTTCAAGGTAACTGTCTTGTTAGTGAAGTACTTTTGTAATGGGAAGGGTTTTTTACTGTTAGTGTTCTTAAATGAGTGCTTCTTAGGAAGTTGCTTTTATTGTTAAAAGTATGATTTCTACTTGGAGACCTTTGTTTTATTCCTTGATACTATCCAGTAAAAAGGTCTAAATCCACATGAGCATTTTGACAATCTATTGTTTTCTTGTGCAACATGGGTTTTCATAAAACACAAGCTCCTTTATAGTTCTCTAATTTTCAGCAAGCATCAGCTTAAGTTTAGGATGTTAATTTTTTTTTCAGACCTAATTCAGATTATTTCTCAGCAATGAGCTGGCTCTTGTGCTTTCTCCAGCCTACTGCCCTTTTTGTTTTGGAGGGGAACAAATTCCGATGTGAGTGGGACATTCATAAATGCAGTATCCTCTCTCCAATCTTGCTGACAACGAGATGTATTTGAGATAAGGTTGAGAGTTGAACAAAACCCTGCATTGGCTCACAGATAACTTCTGTAACACCTAGTAAAGTGTGACACCTTCAGCATCATTGCTGTTTTCTAAAACCTAAAAACCTACCTTGGGAAGAAACCATGCCCTCAAGTGCTCTTGAAACTTCAGGTTCATCCATGGGTACCAATGGGGTACCGATCACTTGTAGCACAGTAATGTTTGCTCATAGACTGAAGAGGAGAGTTTGAATTGTATGCTGCAGTTTGCTGCTCCCAGGGCAACTGTAAGAAGTTGCATCTAATGAAGAAGATTCCAACAATACGTTAGAGAACTCTCAGAGGCCGTTTTTATTTTTGCTGCCCCAAGAAAGGATGATCTGTGAAGTGTTTGACCATTAAAAGCCTTAAATAAGACTACATCACATGTTGCACTAAAGCTGAACTTTATTTGTTCTGTATGATGAATCAATAATGCAATGCATGATGTTATAAATGTGCATAAAAAAGTACAAAGCTTTCACCAGTATTTGACCTTTTTCAAACAGGACTTCATCCTGGTTATTGGAGAAGATTAAAGGACCAGCAGGAAGTTCCTGTACCTTCTCCATTCCAAAGTATGCACAAAGAGTATTTTACTGATAAGGCGTACTTTATTTCACAATTCTGCTATCAACGTCCCTGCACATTTTTCCTATTCACCCACATTTAAATGTAGATACAAGCTAGCCAGTTCTTTAAAGTTTTGCCAAGAGCAAAACAAGAATAGATGAAAGCTCACAAAATCCCATGGTTAAAGTTTACATTTTCAGTGCCCTGCTTTATGTGGCATTCAGAGCCTTTGCGTGCTCAAGGGAAAAAATGACACTGATGGATGCTTCAACTATTGGTACTATTTTAGGCTTAACTATAGTATGAACTGCAATTATAGCAGAGCTTCCTTAGGAGGGATGTGAATGATGAACAAGATGTTTCCTTTTCCTTAAGCTTAATATTCTTTTCAGTATTGTAACAGTTTTGTGTATGTGAAGGATACAATATTTTTAACTATTAGACAAGTTCAACATTTTTCCTCTGTTCAGCCCACAGACTTCAATTCCATGGGGAAAAAAAAAAAAAAAGGCTCTGTAAATGTCACCACCGGAAGTGGTCTTTGCTTTCTTAATAATTCATATTTGTTGGCTAAGTGATTTAACCCACAACTTTTTTTAATGACAATCTGATTCCCGTTCCTACTGATTAGTAGCTTGGTAAACAAAAAATGTAGTTCAGTTCACACTATTCTAATTCTGTAGAGCAGTTTCAGGATTAAGTCCTCAGTGATAATATATAAAGCAGTCATGACTTTGCATAAGCTATCAAAGTGACAATTACTAAAAATGTCTTACAACAATCATAAGAAAAAACTTTTTCATCCTGTGTAGCAATATTTATCTTAAACCTGAAGCCTGACTTCTAATAGCCAAATTCAGCTGATAAATATGGATATGAAAATGATCAAAGATGTTAAACTGTTTTGAAAAGAAAAACATATTTTACTATTTCTGAGTCTTCTTCAGCTTCTTCTCCAAGTGAGCTTATGGAACAGTCACGCTTACTAAGTTTTTATAACAGAGATAAGTCTTTTATTCTGGTAACATACACTCACTAGCAACAACAAATTTCAAGGTGCACAATTTTTTATCCAAAATGGTTTGCATTTGGTTTAAAAAGCAAACTACCTGAAGTTTTCATCTGTACTAGCAAGCTGCAAACAGCAAAAAAATGTAACTTGTTGAACATTCCCTTGCTCACAGAGGAAAGGAAACTAATGTAAATTGGTGAATTACCACCAGAAATACATATCAAATTAATCTGAATGGAAGAACAACACTATTACAGATCCAGAACATCTCTTCTCATGGCGGTTCATTGACTAGTAGCAATTTCTGTACTGTCCACACACTTATGAAGAATAAAAAAACCAGAAGCATTTGTCAAGCCACTAAACCAAACTAAGAATTGGCACATTTAGTCTGCACATTGCCTTCAGTATGTGAGGGTTTGTGACACTTGCCATTGTGGCCATTACTCAGTACAATGACGGCTTAAATTGTCACCGCCACACCAGGATACCTTTTTCAGAAGGTCATTCTGTGTTTCCAGGAGTAAATTATTATTTCCAGATTTCTGTTCCTAGGCATTGCTTGCAGTCAGTGAATAAATTGTGTAACAGATGTCTTTCACTGACTAAACATTAGATGGTCTTGGGATCTTGCAAAACTAAATCTTCCCTTCCTTATGCACACCTGAAGGGTCTGCATCAGCTGAAATCTGAAAGCTTTGCCCTATGTTAAGGGTATGCTACACCCTGGGAACTAGCTGACAGAAAAAACCCCAAGCTGTTGGCAGCCATCTATATTTATGTCTCTGGGCAGCATGGTCAACAAGGCACATATGCTAAATGCAAAAAATATGGTTTCTTGATCCATTCATTTTTAGCATCTCATTCTTGTTTTTCTCAGAGCAGGACTCTGTCTAGACAATTTATCTCTTTTTGCAAAGTCACTGCTTTTGTGGATTCCTTATCCACCAAAATGCAAACACTCCAAAACCCAGAATTCTCCAGCCTCATGACGTCCCATAGCTTCAGGAAAGTTGAGCAGTCAGGAGGGTTGCAACAAATACTTGCCCTAGGCAGATGCTCATTTTGCCTCTGCAAATACCTTGGGTAGATCCACAGCAGTGATCACACAGCATCACAGTTTCTCCATTCTTTTCCTCATAGGTGCCTTAGCAGGCTTTGAGGAGGCCTCTAAAGGTAATGGTAATATAATTAATAAGCATCAGTATTAGCCTCTGTTTGCTAATAGCTTGTATTTAAGTTCAGCATATTAAAGCCCCTACATAATTTAGTCCATTATCATTTGTTTCTCAGGCAGTGTTGTGACCTGACAAAGCAGTATTATGAAAGCTTCATAAGCACACTGATGGAACAATACATAATTTTCAAAGGCAGGTGAGGTTTTAAAATACAATTCTTAAGGAAGGGTTATATTTTCTTATGAATTTTCCTTACTTATCTGTCAAAATTGATTAATATTATAGATGCTTAATTCAGTATTAGTTCTTGCTCTTTTGGTCTGTTCCTCTAGTCAATATATCACTAGTTCTTTCTATTAGTTAAGAGATGAATTACATCTAATAAGGAAGATGGTTGCTCAGCAACGCAGACTCCTACAGAGACTAATGATGGCATATGAAGGAAATTTGTTGAAGTTCTTATGTTGAAGGGAGGGGAAAAAAATCCCTTGTGTTATTTTAAGCCTGTCATGAACATCTAAAAATTAACAATGAGAGTTCAAAAAAAAAAAAAAAAAATTATTTATTTTTTTTAATTTCCAAAACAGGTAAAATCTTAAGGAACTCTGTTCTGGGAATGACAGTAAAGGGGACAAAGGAATAAAATAAAACTATCTCAATTTCATAATACATTTCTACCTTTTCTTTCATAGATATCTATTTCTGCAGTCTGAACTGTTTTCAGAGTGTTTTCCTAGTGTCTAGTAAATCAACAGTGATCGTGAAGCAATAATAATGAAATAGAAAATCCAGGGTTTCAATTTTGTGTGTGGGTGTGTGCGTGCATGTGTGCTTGTCCATGATTTTTGTATGGACATTGGTATCGGAGCAGGACTCCTGTCCCCTCTGTGTCTTGACAGCTACACGTGAGTAGGCAATGCTACAGCAGTGTTCATATTTGGGGCAGTAGTTTGTATACTGTAACAGTCCCAATTCATTTACTGGCTGATTGGGTATACCTCAGAAAAAAAATCTTGCAAGATATAGTTAGTTACATGTTTCATGACATTATCTTCCTGATAATTTTTCCAAGCAGATCTACTGATCTAGAATTGACATAGTGCTGTTTTTCTGTAACATCACTGTGTTCAAAGTTCTGACTGAATGCAGACCTAACATTGGCTACTGGCCTAATTTCTACCAGTTTCCCTCACACATTGCTGAAGGATCTAACCCCACCAGCTCTCTGTGAAGATACTTGATAAAGGCTCCTTCTTATCTGTTTTGCAAACATTGCAGAATGTAAATGTGAGTTTAATTGCTTTTTCACTCTAATAATGGAAACCACATGACTTGTCTTTTATTAAAGTTAATAGTCATCTCTGTATTTTTAAGTTCAAGATCCATAAAGCATTGTTTCTATCATCAAAATGTTCAAAATAATTTGGCTTTCTCTAGGCATTAACTGTTTTCATTGGAAAGATTCCTACTCTAAAAAGCTGTAATGGAAAGAAATCTACAAATACTCAGTGTTTGTGTTAAAAAATGAGTATAATTGTAGATTTGGCATCCTGAGACTCTGAGTTGGAAAATTCTATTTCATAACCTATATCATTTTGCTGAATTATTCAACAAGGGCAATTCAAAATGGAGCACATGATTAGTATGGACAGGAAGTAATTTTAAATTTCTGCTCATTTATAAAAAAACTGGTGTCCAAGACCTAACATTTGAGAGTTCAAACAACGTGATATAGTACTCTCCTTACATCTATCAAATATACCTACTGTAGCTTCAGAATAATAGATGATTCCTTTCTCTGTTGTTCAGTCAGGAAGCTGAGAAACATTTTGATAAGTCTTTAATTAAAGACACCAGTGCCCATAGAGCAAAACATCTTTATCTGGCAACTTCTGTTTCTTCAGCTGAAAGATGTTAGCATTGGCATTACATAAATCTCTATCTCAGCCAAGGTACATCAAGTCATTTATGGAATCTTGAGAAATAAAACCCGTACTTTATTGTCATATCAGGATAAATTACCTATAGCTAACACTGGTATGTTTTGATTACTTCTTCAGAGGCCACCTTGTCATTTTCTGTGTTATCATATTCTTCTAAAAAAAAACCTTAAAGTTTTATTTTTGAAGCAGTTAAAAATTTTTCCAATATCTACCTCTTTTGAATGGTATTTTGTGTTGACAGTTTAGTGTCAGCAACTAGAGAACTTCCACTTAATTCACAAAAATATCAGCAGCAATTATTATTCATTCATCAGTGAACAGTGAGTTCACTTCTTTTCTGGAACACATCTCCATCCTGCAATCTAAGGTTGCGCTTGGACTAGTTGATGACATGTTCACAATCTAGGTAGAGCTTATTCTCAGACACTATGTCTTTTATAAAAATATTTAGTTCAGGATCAATACATGATTTTTAAAAACACCTTTATATACCAAAATGTAAGAGATACTGAGAGAGGGTAAAGTTCATGGCATACTTCATAGGTGAAGATATTCAAGAAGTGTTTGATTGATGACCACCAATATTTTTGAATCATCTGATGAAGCACAGCATGATTTGCTTTTAAAGTTTCAACATCCAATTAAACGACAGTGGTCAAGTATGTAGGACCTGGTGTTGGAACAAGAAGATAGTTTAAGGAAGTGAAACAGCCTGCAGTAAATAACTCTGATTCAGGCAGATTTATGCCTGAGAGAGCTGGTCCTTCCACATTCTATGTGCCTATGTTCTTCAACCTTTAAATACAGTGCTGACAATTGCATGTGGTGGGCAATCTGTACTGCTGGTTAGGTTTTGGGTTTTGTTTTTGGGGAAGAGGGAGACTTAAATACACTAAATTTATTAAATTCCTCCTAATTTCTCCTCCACTGTTCTTATAACAGCTATGCTCCAAGCACACATTTTTGTCACCAAGCTCTGAGGCTTTCTTTCTACAAATCTCTTGATAGCACTGGTTGTACGAAGTATATGTTACTTTAGGGTCTTTGGGACTAGAGTTCTGCAGAGCATATAAACTGCTGAGCCTGGATAAATGCATCCAGGTAATACCTCTATCTTGAACTTTCCACGCTTGAAAAAAAGGGATTGCTAGCAACTTCTGAAGCCTATAGGCTTCTCTAGGCCATACTGGTAGAACTGCTGAAATGAAACATACCAATATCTCTACTGGGCCAGAATTTGTGATAATGAACTTTTCCAAAAGTTTTCTTCTTTATCTCTCATTTACTTAACAGAGCCGTAGATGAGAGGAGAAAGGTCAATGTATTTTTAGAAGCTAGTTTCAAGCAAAAAGTCATAACTAGGATTCTTATTTCAGTACTGTCTCAGGATAAACAGACTGTGACAAGGTAGAGTTATCGTTCATAAATTCTACAGCACTTCATGATTTAAGCAAAAATCCTTCTGCTTAGTTAGGGGATGGCTGTAAGAAATATAGTTCTTATAGAAAGAGATGGATGTTTTCTCTAATGCTTTTTGAATGGGTTGATAAAAGAAGCAGGGAGAAGGAAATTCTTATTTTAAGACAAGCTTGATTTCACAAGTTGACTTGAGAACATTAGCAATGCTGTTTATGGGCTCCTGTAATGCTGACAATAGTCTCACTAGATATACCACATGGTGCCCTGAAGAAAGGCCTGACTTTTTTCACAGTCCAGGATACATTCTACAGAATGGCCCAAGGAAAAAAAAAAAAGACTTTGTGCCCTCAGTGGCCCTCATCAAAGCTTATTGAATGCCCAACTCCTTCTGTCATCCTTGACAGACTTTCAAGTAGATCTTCACAGAACAATTTGTGTTTGCATCTACAGTTCATTGCAGATAATTGATTTAATTCCCTTCTGTCTGGTCATACTGGTCTCGGTGCCTTAGGAATTGCTCTTACGCAGCTTGACAGTGTGCCGCTGCAGCAAAATTTTCTATGTCACCCGTACTGTTTGCAGTGCTGTTTATGGTAAGACAGAATGAGATTTCAGGATGAGCTAGTGTTTACCCTTAAAAATTTCAACTTGTCTTAGTAGTTTCTGCTTCTCTTCGGTATGCACAGCTAGCCCCTGGGAAGGAGACCCATAAGAACTGTAGTAAGATAAAAGGCCCTGTAAGTGCCCCATGATAGGGATTTTTTGCACAGCTGTCTTTAAGTATTTCACTTCAAGATAATCACAAAAACTCTTTAAGTAGCACACAAGCTAACCACTGCAATAAACAAGTTTTCAATCTATGTAATTTCTATAAACTCAAGTATTTATCTTATGTTGGTAAATTTTTTTTCCCACTTTGTAAAAATAAAAGGTAGAAGCAGATGACAACAATTACCAACATCAGCAAGACTTCTCTCTGTCAATTGTGTAGTATGCTGTCTCATTCTTATCCCTTTCTCTTGTTTAAAATTTTTTTACCTAGCTCCTATAAGGTGCCAGGAGCTAAACAAAAATTTGAAGTCACAGACATGAGGCACCACTGTAGATTTTTGTACGGATCAATGTAGAGGCAGTGACCCTGAATTTTGAAAATTTACATCTTTCACTGAGTAAAAAGAGATTATATGCATTTCTTGAGAGATCTGAGAATGCTTTATTTTTCTGTCATCAATGATTTATGAAACCTCTTATTCATAACAGATGTGTGCAGCCACACACAGGAAAATATTGACTTGTGAAATTATTTATATTTTGAACTTTTTTTAAAGGTCCATACTTTTGCATACAGAATGTGACCTCTGTATCAAGAGTCACTCATATTTTCCATTAAATGCAGTTTTGATTGGAGTTGTCAACACCAAAACCAATTATACATTTTGGTAGCACACAAGAACAGCAAACACACTACCAGATTTAATGCAGACACTTGCAGGATAAAAACCTCTGTTTGGAGAGGGGACTCACAAATGAAGTTATAAGTTCTACGTTGTTTGCTGTTCTGCCCTGTTGTCTCTCTACCTTGCTTACCTAGTTGCAGCCTTTGCCCTTTGACATTTACCAAACGGTTGCTGAACTAGCCAAATATATAAAAGGCTTCCAACTGGACACTTTCCCTAATATAAATGATAAAGATATGCTTGGGGAACATTACTCAAAACTGAACATATTCATTAACTGGATTTATATTTTCTCATATGAGGACCCTTGCATTTCATATGCTTAATCCAACCCCTAAATTAAGGAATTAGCTAGGTCTCTATACCGTGGGTTTGTACCTGCACAAGTCTTACAAATAATCCATCAGGACAATGTAAGAAATGTACAAAAAAAGTGTAAGAAATGTTCAAAAACTTCTGCATCAAAAAAGATTGAGATAGAAGTGGCCTAAGACTCCTCAGGAAAGTTTATTCAGCATGGCTCTCATGATTTTTCAGCCCCCAAAAGGTTACCTGCGATAAGGCTGGCAGGATGAGATAAGTGTATATATATCATATGATGTCATCTTTTCAGAATTATTCAACACGTTTGTATAGCTGATTTGTCTCCTTCTATTGAGTAGTCATACCAAATCTGACCTCAGCCAGCATAATAAGCAACCCTCATAGCTATCATGTTGCAGCATTTACAAATGCTGTGAATGTCTTCTTTGTGTTTTATTTTAAACCAGACATTTGAAGGTAGACCTACAAAAAACAAAAGATAGGCGCTAGATTTTAACAGATGTTGAAACAAGTAAATCTCAGACTTGAATCTTGTGGTAAGGATGGCAGCATGTGGCAGCAACGCGACCGGAGTCCTGCACTGCATGAGACCCGAACCGCGGGGCATTGTACACGGGCAGGAGTCTTTCCAGATATCGTAGAGTTCCTGCAATTGTACATGGGTCTGGAGACTGTTGGAACTCTGTTCTCCTCACTCCTTTCCTGGGTGAGGAGAACAGGAGGTCCATAAGCAGATCTACAAAATTACATTAGCAAGGATTTGGGGCAGTATAACAGAAAGGAACAGGTGACAAGTCACAGACGTAATCCCCAGAAAGTACGAGACTCCAAATTACTGTTTTTTTTGAGACAACACTGGGTTATTCTTTTTTATATATTCCAGGCTGGAACCTGACCTATTGATGTGGTATCTCTAGTTTTTATAGATGGCAAAATGAACTCTAGGCCACACAGTTTGTGCAAGGTTTGATTGGGAAGTTGGGAAAGCAAAAACATGCATGGGACCTCCAAGCTTTTTCCATAAGGTCAACTTACAGTTAAAGGCAGTGTTCCCCGGGAACGTCAATTTTCAAGTTTAAGAGTAGCTCTAGTTTTCTTTTTTAAATAAACTGTCTTGCTAAGGCTTTAGGTTTTTGCTACTTATAGTTTCTGTGTTGTTTCTGTGCAGGGTAACCACATGAACTTCCAAGATAAACGGACACCTTCAGCAACATCAGCAGTAACTACCTATGCTAGAAATATTAAATGAATGTCATTGTGCTCTACTGATTTTGTCCCACGAATGTTTCCAAGTCCATAAGAGATTTCAGCTAAGTGCTGTGCCTTCCAATCTTCACATAAAAGTACTTTCAAGAATCTTTGGTCTAAGGTTACCTTTCCTGATGTGCTCGAAGTTCTATTCCCAGCCACAGGGCAACACTGGCTTTGTCAATCAAGCATTACCTGAAAATCTATTAATGAAGTAAGACAGTGGAAGTGCAGCACCATTTTATTGCTATCCAAGTCCCATCGTTATATCTATGGCTTCAGGACACTTCACATAAGCCCAGGGGCTCATTCACAGGAAAAAGAACAGTGAAGTGAGATCAGAGAGGGCTAATAATGTTTGTCTTTAATCTGTATTTTCTAAGTGAACCTCTGATAGAAGTTTGAAAACATTCATTTTCACCCAGCACAGGTCTGAAAACAACATTCATATTAAATTGCACAATATATTTCAGGTGTTTATTTATTTTGTCTGATGGAATTTTCTGTTCTAGCCTCCTTTTGTGGCACATTCTTATGTGACTATCAGGGAGAAGGGTCTACTCCTTTACCTCTGTCAAAGACAGGAGTTTTTAAACTTCAGTAGACATATCTGCTGAAAAACCCTATGCCAAATTGTTCAGCCCTAAATATTGAACCCCACAACACTGTGAAAATTACATAACCACAATTAATTCAACATTTTTTTTCTACTTTATATGAGGCAGAGACAAGAATTCAGTGTCTTGATTTCACTATTTCTTTCCTGACTTGATGTATCTTTAATTATAGAAACCCAAGAAAAATTAAAGTAATCCTACTTTGGTACATGTCCTAGCTGTCACAGAAATCTAGATCCTCCTCGTCTAGGCAGAAGTGATCTTAACAGTTAATTAAGCAATGTAGCACATGTAGCAAATGAAATGTACAAACAAGGACACAAAAAAATTTGTGCACAATCATCCCTTTCACATACTGCAACCAGTGCAATGCTTATGTAAATATTATTCTTGTGAATTTAGCCTGATAAATGCCAATGAAGAGTGACATCCAGTCTTCCTCCTAAAGCATCACAAATTTTTCTCATATGCTCAGTTGTGTCCTCCAATCAAAACCTAGAAGACAAAAGATTTTTCTCAACTGTAAATTGGCACTCCTTAGTCATTCTTCAAAAATTGCATCATTTTGCCTTTCTTCCTGCAGATTATCTAGAGGTTACATCAGGATGATAGAATAAATGGCTAAGTGGGTTTTTACAAAGAAAAAAAAAAAAGGAAGCATATGGCAAGAGTGGATCTAGATAAGAAACCACTAATAAGTGCCTATAAAGTCATTGGATCCTCACTTGAACTGCTCTAAAAATATTTACTAACATTAAAAGCTATTTCCACTTTTGCAAAGGGACAGCTCAGGGTAACAAAAATAACTTGCTATTCATAGGAGCAGAGCCAGGGAAGTAGCCACTTCGTTTAGTTATATGCTGAACTGAATGGGGGAGAAACACCTTCTCAGAAAACAGGCAAGGGACTAACAAATCTCCTAATAATTTGGACTAATAAGCAATCTCTTAATAATTTGGATAACTGCTCTCTTTTCCCCCCATGCCTCCAGTTTTTCTTTAAAGGCAGGTGTAGACTTTGAGGTAACAGGTAGTTGTTCTCACTTTCTCCTGGGACTTCTCTGCCTATGGTTGTTCTTGCTGTAGCCAGGGCTGTCTGGCAAACAGAGCTCAATCTCCAGCATCTACCATCCAGTCCCATACCAGATCCTTTGGTTCACCTCAATTTATAACCTTTCTCAATCAAATGCAAGATTTCATAGTTCAATGTGGTTAAATTTCAAAATGTCTTTCATAGCATACAATAACACTTGGTTTACTTAAAGTCTATCCTTTGCCCGATGTTTACAGCAGTAAATTTTAAAAGAAGTATTTAGAAAATGGAACTCTTATTTGACGTCAGCTGATGACCTCAGCAAATACTAGTATTTTCCATTAAATCATCCAGAATTAGAAGGGAAATAGACATACTGACCTAATAGGGTCTCCTATCTGTGTATGCTAGAAGACTGCAGCAAGCTCTTAGCTAACAGATTCAAAAAAAAAACACGGCTAAAGACAAATGCTTCTATTGTAATACTTCAGCTATTTTAATTGTGGCAGCTAACAGAGCTTTTTTGTCTTCTATGTAACCAGACAATTCATAGTTTGAGCAGAGACATTTCAGTTCTGCAAAAGATCACTTGATATCAGGATTTTTGAAACTGTTCTGAAGTTATGAAGAGTCCTTGTGATTTCTGCACATTTCCAAAATAATAAATTCTGTACCTTCATCGTTGTAAAGGGCTAAGAGGATTTCAATGCTTGGTTTTGAAGAATTGTGAATCCTTCTTAATGTAGTCTCAAATGCTTCTCTGTAATATTTAGTATTTAATGTTCTCTTCTGGGTGTGGATATGAACCTGAGCCAGCTTTCCTCTTTTGTTAGTTTTTAATGTCCATTTATGACTGAACTCATAAGCTATATTTAGTGTTCTAATTTAAGATGTCATATTTTTGAAACATTGAAAAAAATACAGAAACTTGTAAATTCAGGGCAACAAAAGAAGGAATAGTCAGTGGGACCTGCAGAGTGCTTAGAGAAGAGGAGAAGCCATGTAGCTAGGAGTCTGAAAATAATTTAGAAGATTAATTTAAGCCCCTCTATTTTTTAAATTTTATTTTAGGACCCTCCTTTGTTTAAAAAAAAAGTTTGTATGCAAAATCATGACCAAAAAAAATCAGACAATATATTCTTGTGATAAAACTGGATGCTTGGGAAATATATTTAAGTAAATTCTGGTTTTAAATTTTCTTTTTTTTTTAACCTGCATTCAATGTTGTTGAGTAATACTTATTGTTTATTTAAGCTTGCTGTTATTGCTTTAAATGACTCTTTGTGATACATTTCCAACAACCATTACACTTCTAAGGCAATAGATTCAAACTATTTAAAGAACCATCACAGGATGTTATGAAAATCTACCTAGCAAAAACACTGAACTAGACTGAGGTGCTTGTGCATATAGTAAAATAAACTATGAGCAAATAGATTCTAGCACTGTTTCACATGGTCATTTTTCTCTTAATAAGTTTGACTTATTTCATATGTACGTTATTCAGAACCAAGGGACTTATAAATCCAAACATCTTAAACACTGTAGTGACAGAAAAAGCATTGGCATATCCTTCCTCTATAAAGAGTAAGCAAAAATCACATTTCTAACTCTGCAGCTTCCTAATCTCCCAAAAGACTTTTTCTTCATAAGCACTGACATTAATTTTCCAGCAGCTGTGGTAGGGTAGGTAAAATGCACATTTGTCTTCAATACCTAATCACTGTAGTTCTAGTGAAGCACTCTCTGATGGCCACTTGTTTGAACCTCTAGTAAATGATCATCATGACAAGTAGCTCTTTAATCAGAAGCAAATTATAACAGTGACACTTCTGCCCCTTCCTTCTCTTCCTGCAGCTACCAGCATTCCCATAGTTTTCTTTGGCATACACAACAGACGCGTCATTATTTTCCATTCTTTCATCCCCAGTAGACTCTGGGAAAAACTCCTATTTGCGTTACATAGGTATAAAACAAATTACCAGCAGACAGGCAGGTAGCATCAGCAACCACCTACATCTATAGATTGAATTTTACACTGCTATATGAATTCTGCAAGGGTTTAAGGTAAAAAGAGTATTCTTTTGGCCATTCTTACTGTCAAGGAAAAGTTTGTATTTCAGCTTCTTGGACCATCTTTCAATGAACCACAGGAAAATCTTTTCATTAGATAAATTTGAAATTGGTAAAATATTTTTTTTAACCCAAGAGAAGTGTTGGACAAATAAATGAATGAGCTTACAGGGGAAAAAAAAAAAAGGTAAAAGTGAAGTATTCCCTTTTCTTTTAAGCCTGTTCATTCAATATGAGGTAGGTAATTCATATCAGAGAAACTGAAAAAGTGTCCCTCAGCCACAGACCACACATACAAAATCTGAAACATAGCTGATGTATCTCCTGCATATACATGGTTTGGGGCAGCCACAGAGGAGCTATCAAAGGCCACTGAATTAAGGGTTATGGTGCTATAAACACACAAATGGCAGGATTTTGGGCTCCCTGCTGAGGTGCACACAAGCCAGAAGAAAGCATGCAGGAAGCAAAAATCCTAAAGGAGTAAGATGTGGCTGCTAGTTAATCACCAAATCTTCACATTACATTTTATCACCAGATTCTGACCCATTACTTGTTATTTTTAAGGTTGTGGCATCTTGTAAGACAGTGTCATTTTCAGACCTATAAACCTGTAAAAATATAGACCATGCCAGTGTCACAAGTAAACCCAGTCAGTGAATAATAGCACTGTTGTATCTGAGTCAACTGATCTAATTATTTCCTAGTGGCTTAGCAGGGATTTCAGACATTCACAGCTGCTTACACAAGCCATCACCTTTTTAGTATGAGAAAATACGGTACTAAAATTTCACATGATTATTTCAGCTTAGGCTGAAATCTTGCTGTTTTAAGACTGGTCACATATTTGCAATTCATGGAACTCTTTTGCGTTCCTGTCCTCAACCTAATCACTACATGTATAACTTATCTTGCTGTTCTCCCTGAAGCTCAAAACACATCCAGCTCTATGGTCTGTACATCTACAGGATGTCTATGATTACAACCAACAATCCTCTGTGTTCTGTTATACAGTCATGGCAATTGGAGATGTAATGTAGACATAGTTCATCCATTGTTTCTGTTACAGATTTAGATCTGTTTTATGAGAATTTAGGCATTACTGTTTGCTCATGTAATCAGCAGCAGTTACAGCAATGGTGCCCACAGCTTCAGCAGTATCTATAGTCCCTCCTGACACTATGCCTGACCATGCTTTAGTGCAGCAAGAAAAATAGTGCTTATTTTTCCCTCCTCTACTGTATGACCTAGAGATAAGATCCAATACTGTAATATATAATAAATATCCACGGATTGGAACTGCTAGTCTATGTCCTTCCCTACTGAAATTCTTGCTCTAAACGCAAGTTTCCTGCCTGGGGATCCTGTGGTGGAAGAAGGCAAAGGGGTGGCATTAGGCACATGTGCCACATGGGTACTGCCTGCCTCCACCTGGATGTGCACATCATGGGACCCAAGAGCCAGGTCTCAGTTCCCAGCTCTGGTGGAACCTGAAACTATTGTGAATTAAGTCTCACATACAGCCTTGGCACTTGGAGGCAAGTGTTGGCTCCTGCTTCATGTCTGGTTAGGCAGTGGCAGAAAATGGGATCTGGGACCAGTTTGTGACACATACCAAACTAATGTGGTAGGTGTGCTGTCATATAAGAAGCACCAGTTTTCGCTGTGGCGTTAATTTATTATCTCCACAACCACCATTGGTGCCATCCTGTTCTTCCTAGCTACATTCTTATGAGAACACAGGCTTGTTGTCTGCCAGAGTTTGTAGGCTACAGACCACTTATCCTGTCATCACTATGCCTAACTAAGGAGTGCTGCTCTGGGCCTTTTTTGTTGTTTTGTTTTGTTTTTCTTGGTCTTACTTCACAGCCTCGTTCTCCACTCAGTTTTGCTGCTTTTTCTTGAAACCTTTCCAGCTTATCAATGTCTTCCCTCTAATACAGTGCACAGAATTCAGTGTGCTTCTTTAAATTTAGTGGAATTAGATTAACACAGAGAAAAACAGACCCCTTCTTGTTTATCATCTGGAATTCTGATACAAGCACCTCAGAAAAGATTTGCAACTCTCTCTTGTAGAAGCCATAATGTCCTGCAAAATCCGTTGGACTTTGGTGTTCTCCCTCAGATTTAGGCTTTTTTTTTTTTTTTCACTTCTTATTAACATAACACTTTTCTTGCTATATATATATATAAAATCCTTAAAAAAACTCCTCTTTCCTCCAGAGATTTTACTTTAAAAATTCCTAACTTTTATAAATACACTGTCCTACTTCTTTTCCATGTAGTAGCATTATTTTTTGTTGATGCCTGTTAGTCTTGGGTTCTTTGTGCATTTTCCTTCTCTTTCTTGCTTTGTTCATTGTTTCCAATAGTCATTTACATGTTAATTAATTAGTTTTATTTTTTATCTTAATTTAGACCAACAATTACAAAATCCATCGCATCTGAGAATTAACATCAAATTACCGAATAGAAACATCTGGGAAGAATATAAAGCACATATAAATTATCTCCTCATTTGCCTTACAGTTTTCAAAAAGGAAAAAATGAGCAAGTAATTCTCAAAACCAGGATTTCTAAGAACTGGATTACACTTCACTCTAAATGTACTATCTCTGGATTTGTTCTTGAGATATTTGGGATTTGTGGGGAAAAAAAAGAAATCCCAGAAGATTAAATAATACAGTTATGAGTCTTTTCCTATTCCCTAACAGCAACTAATGAGCTGGTTTTGGGGAGAGTAACAACTCTTTCTCTAAACCCATTGCAGAAAATGGAAATGAATGTTCCAGGTAAGCAGCTAGGAGGGGAACGAGGTTCAGGAAAAGAGACCTTTTTTATTCCTTGAGAGCAGCACTGCCCTAAGTATTGATAGTAGGAAATAAGGAGTTGTGTAGAAAGAGAGTGGTAAAGATTCATCTATACTTACTGTTTTCCATGGTTCAAAAGTACACTGAAAAATGGAGAACCAATGCTGAGATATCCCACCATTTACACTATAAAAATGAAACTATTCTGAAGTGAGCACATTGTGAACAGCCTGTAGGTTGCTGAAGGCATTAATGCATTGACACATTTATTTTAAATAGAAAGCAACTAATAACTTGGTTATCCCAGCAGGATTTTTCATGCTTTGAATCTAACCACAGAGCTGGAAAAGTTAAAATATAACTTTTGGTCTTGTCTGTGTGGGAAAGTTTTTTTCAGTGTAAGTTATGGTACAACTTTATGTCAAAAATTAAGGCAGGAGAACCGTGTGCTTTGTGGCTTTTGGTGCCATATTTTGTGTTGGCTTACCCTGTGTAATTTTAAAAGGGCTTTATAGTGCACACAGCCATGTGCCTTGGCTTCAGTGGTAGTTGTGCTACTATAACTGATAAACTCTTGAAGGCAAGACCTTGGGTTTCCCATACCTGATGCATGGGGAATAGCTATGGCTTCAGGAATATCATGAAATAATCACCCCAACAAATCTTGCCTAAACAGCATTTTAACCTATCTGCTGGGACATATTAAATGACGATTTGAATGATTCATTGTTATCACTCCAGCCAAACCACAATAATTGAGTGAATAGCATCGGTGAAATGGCCTTCCAATTTTGCAGTTGAACCCTTCTTACAGGAACCAAAAGTTTGTGCCTGCTTGGATGAGCAGTGACAAAGGAAAAATATCTCTTTATATTTTCTCTGGCAAATAAATGCCTCTATGTACTCTTGCTATATGTTAGAAATTGCTTAATAATCCTTCAGTTTATCCAGATTTTCCAATGCATTATACCTACTTCACTAAGTCAGCCACTGCTCTACTGCTTTTAAAATTTCAGTATAAAGAAAATGTTAATCAACAGTCTTAACGTTCCTGTATTTTTTTTCTTCCCTGTGAGCAAGTTATTACAGTATGTCTGATTATTAGGAACAAGGAACAAACATTTCCCCTCTGTGAAGAACAGGAAACAATGTTTGGAGAACAGTCAAGTCAATTCTCCATGGAAAAAAACCGTAGCAACGGTAGAGAGGTTTGACCTTTTTCCAATTAAACAAATAAGTTTTTATCTGAAGAAGAAGAAATCAGCTTACGTATTCACTCAGCTTGATCTCTTTTCTAAAGATGTATTTTATTGTAAGGAATATTTAAATATCAGGTATAACCATGAAAGGAAACCAAAACACTAGGAGTTTGGACCAAGTATTTTGCTTTCATCTTGTGAAATTCTGTTTCCATCTGCCTGCCATTGTAAATTACGTTTTCAGCTGAACATTAAAAAAATGCACGAGATACAAAGAGAGATACAAAGAGAGGCTGTTCCCCTACACGCAGCACATATGAACATTCCCTGCCACCTGCTTGCAGCTGTTGCTCACATGCGGGAGTCAGCCTGGAAAATAACACCAGCAAAGGCAAAGCAGCAGCTTTGACCACAGTCCAGCTGATGTCTCGTAAACATCAACAGTTCTCTTCTATGTTTGGAGTTTTTAATTTTGTTCTGTAGTTTTTCCAGTACTTATTAAAGATCAGGGGAAAAAAAAAAAAGGAGACAATTGTGTATGGCAATGGCACATGCAGTGGTACATGCACTGACTCCATTAATCTTACACAATTTGAAGGCACACATGTATGTATCCTCCTGTCACCTGTCTCACCCTACTGCATTTTGTATTCCAGATTTCTATCTCATAGCTCTTCCCTTTGGACTAAGAATTTTTTCTTCAGTGGCGGGCAGTATGTAATTTTGTTGCCACAGCAGCTAAGGAGTCACAATACGGTTCCCAGTTTGGCCCAAAGGGAGGAAGTAATTGATGCCAATTTTTAAATGATGAACAATACTTCCCTGTGTGTCAGCTCAGACATGTGGTTTGTGCATCTGGGAGCTAAACAGAAGGTTTAAATGTTCCCACTCACACCCCACACAGAAGAAATTTCGTGAAAATTTTTCTCCTTGCTGTACTGTACAACAGCTGCACTGACAATCTCAATACTGCCATTAAAACCCATGGATTGTCATTCCTTCTCTGGCCCCACCACAAGTGCTGTGAGAATACTGACATCTCAATGCAGTACATTTCAGAAGAAAATGCAAATTTACCAATCATATGTAGCAACCATGTTGCCAGAGCTTACAGTTCTTGTCTTAGTTTTCCTCCTTTGGGCAGTGTTTCCCAATTTGCTGACCAGCAACAGAATCTCAGGAAAGGGAGATTTTTCTTTTTTCCTCTTTTTAGAGCATATTTCTAGATCTTTTGGTTAGGAAAAAGAGGAAGGGAATAAAAAAAAAAAGGCTTGCAAAAATGAAACATACACAGTTGTTAGGTGCAGAAAACTGGGAGCCATAGGAAAGAAGTTAATTTTTATTTGTTGTATTTTTTAATTCACTGTTTTCATCTGAACTCATTTCCACAGACTAAGTCATGGCTTTTGGGCATCTGAGTCCAGTGTTACTGACATAGCAAATACTCCTTGTAGTCTCTTTGTGTACTTAAAGCTAACACATTTCTACCACCAAGTTCCCAGCCTTCATGCTCGCTTGACAGGAATAGCATAGCTCCTCTGACCTTACCATGTTCAAACCCAAGGCACTAAGAAAGGGCATCAAGAATATCATCAGAAGTGCTTATTCTAAGAGGAGAAAGACATGCTGCAATGGAAAACCCAATGAGTGGTGCCTGTCAGGCACAAATTCCTGCCTGAAGCTCACAGGAGACTGAGGAAACAACATTCTTTAAAATTCTGCACACTTAAAAATTGCTGTGGGCTAATCAACCTGTGAAACTCATTGCCATTAGACACCACAGAGCTTAAAACACATCAAGAAAAATATTAGTGCATATGGGTGAATTCAAACACTGATGTGCACAAGGACATGAAGCAGCTGGGGAAAATTTGACCTGGTGAGCAGAGGGTATAAAGCAGTACCTGCAGTACTTAAAGATTACTTTTCTTTTTTCCACCATGGAAAGTAAAGCTCCACCGGTGCTTGCCAAAGCATTTAGCCACCATCTGAAACAGGCTGAGAACTTGTTGACTAATATGTGCAGGGGATAACCTTTCCAGCACACTTCTTGAAAATTACTGGTTTCATTGTAGCTGTGTTTCAGATTTTACTCCCTCTATAACCAGATAGTCAGTCAAATGCATTCAGCAAATAATATGTTTATTGAATTTCATGATGTATTAGAAAGCTATTATTCAAAGGAATGTTCTCAACGGTTCATTCAGCTCTAGTCAAGCCTCTGCTGTATGGGCTGTTGTTGACTGAATCTGTAAATCCCCCTACACGTGCAGCAAAATACCAAGGCATTACAAGAACAAGTTAACTTTATATATCTCAATAACCTTTTCCCTTTGCTTGAAACAATGCTGCTATTGTCATATTTGTAAAATTCCTCTTGGGATATAATGTACTTTAGTCCCAACCTATCACTGAGTTACCACAGAGTTCTTCACTTTTACAGTTTGGTTGCAAAATTAAGCAATTAAGCTTGCAAACTCAAAACTTCTCAAAACATTTTTCATTTCAGAAAACTGGTGTCTGGGGGGCATTTTATAAGACATAAGGAATAAATTCTGTCAGTAGTTGTCTCACATTTGAGTACAGAGCAAAAGACTGATAAACATAGAGATTTAGTTATATATTTACCATAAACTCTGGGTATATTCTGGCAAGCAATTAGCATTTATTAATCATAAAAAATTGATTAATTTATCTTCTTTCATTCCATCCAGATTTCAATGCACATTATGGACTGGATTCCTCCTACTTTGTGTGTCTTTTCCGTTTTAACGCACTCCATTTGTACGGTTAGAGTTAAAAACAAAACACAAGATGGCAATTGCATGCTCCTTTGTATCTCTTAGTCATACTAAAAAAATTACATATAATACCCAAAAACCTTCCATTGCCACTGGCACTGGCAAAGTATTTCTAAATTAGCCTTACAGCAAAAGATCGTTCTGTTTTATCCTGTGAAGATTTACCACTGGGTGTTCAAGCCCTACCAACTGGTAGAATACTCAATCCCCTGATCTAACCTTTTTTTGGCAACACTGGGCTTCGTTCTTTCTGCACATCCTGCTAAGTGTCAAATTTCTTCTGTCTTTTTGTACAGCATAAAATTAGGCCTATCTATGGACCTGTGTAAGAGGCAACCCTCAGTGACAACAATAGCAAAATGCTAGTGACACCATTTCAATTCTGGCAATGAGCCTGGCACCACTGGCCAGTCAGAGCCTGTTGATTTTCGCATCTACATGCACAATAGAATTTGTCATAGGAATATGCCATAAATTGTCTTGAAGGGGGAGACAATGTTTGCATTTGTTGTGTTAGGAAATTGAAGGCTAACAATAAGATCCAGAAAAAGAGCTGCTGTGGTCACAACCTTTGCTAGTAGTGTTACGAATTGCTGCTTATATGGCAACATAGCAATGAGCAAGCATACCCCAAGGACAAGGGTATTTTAAGACTCCAGGCATGACATGAGAGCTTGCACAAAACTCAGCTGTAGCTGAAAGAGAGAAGGCTGTATTCTACAGAAGCTGCACAGAAGAACCACAAAGCTGAATTTGACAGTGAAGTTGCAGGCTTGAGTGACAAGCCGAGCTAATGATGTTGTCCACAGTGACAGAGGAGCTGTCTGTGAGGATTTGAGGAAAAAGATTACAATCTCACTAAACTTTAGCTGCTGGCAAGAAACCCATGAGATGGTATCAGGCAGAGGCCAGTCAAAACAAACTGGAGGCTTGGTATTTCAAGTCAGTTTAAAAAAATACAGACAACAGAGAACTGTTTGAAACAATGGTGTAGAAAAACACAGACAATGGAGAACTGTTTGAAACAATGGTCAACTTTCAAATTCTTTTTATGGTTTGTCTTGAATTCTTCCCAGAAGAACTTGGTGTGAAAAGTGGCATGCAAAAGTGAAAAATCCATACATTTCTGCATTTTCAAAGAACAAAAGGATACTGAATTAATACATATTTAGTGTAAACTTCTAGTCAAGAATGACCCATTTCTATAAGGTTTATATTAAACATATATTGATTATTAAACATATACTATGATTTTCCTTAGCCCACTGTTAGATTCCTTCATACATCTAATGTATTTAAATCATTGTGCTCTTTACTATCTGCTCACTGTCACAACTGAAAATCCTTCTATAGCTAGAGCATGACTTCACCTTAGAAGCCTTCTAATTACAGCTTCTTCCAGTATTCTTCTGGCCCTTCCAGGCTTTTCCCAGTTTAGCTTTACCTCAGTCCCACATCCTAGCCCTGTAGTGCCAGGGCGTGGGAGGAAAACCACTTCATACAGGGTGGCTGGAGAGGATGTGGAGGTGGAGACAATGAGGCTCAAGTGAAAGGCCAGGAGGGAAAACAAAGCTTTGTCTCCTGAAGTCTTTTGCCTTAAAAAAAAAATTGCACCTCCAGTTTGCCTTAAAGAAATTGCACCTCCAAGCCAACAGGCAGCCCTGACTGGCAAACACAAGCTGCTGTGCCCCTCTTGCCTGGATGCACACACCCTTGAGCCCTCTCTCCACTCCTCTGCAATGAACCTTAGCACCCCTCTATTTCATTGTCATGTCCCAACAGAAACTTACCTGTTTTCATGTTCTCCCTCCCTGAACTGCCTTCGACTGAAGAAAATTTGACCTTGCTTAAGCTATACTGTAATATGCTATACTGTATATATGCTGTGCCTGGCCTTGCACCCGTTTTGTGACTGCATGGCCTTGTTTGGTGGTCACCATGCTATTGGCTGAACTTGGTTTCACTGGACCAGCTCTGTCCCTCCTGGCTAAGCATGGGGGGACAGCGCTCTTGTCCCCAGGACCAGCCTCAGCTGCCAGCTTGCCTCCACTCCCTCAGGCCCCTGGTAAATGGCTGAGGACAATCTAAACTTCCAGCCTTCCTTCTTATTGTTCCCTCCACTCTTAGGAAAGCAATTCTTTCTCTATGACTAGTAGTAGGAACCTGCCTTTCAATTTGATGCATTCAGCTGAGTTCTGTCAAGATATTCTTAATCTTGCTTTTATCTTTTCTGATTGGCTCCATTTTTGGGCTAACTCTGTGACAAGCAGCACAGCCTAGACAAACAACCCCATACATCATCCTAATAAAGACAATTGTTCCCCAGTTCCTGTGTGCCTGGATAGTTACACAGATGGTGTGAACATCGTTCTGCATGAAGATTTTGGCTCTGACATTGTTTGTCTCACAAATGAACACTCATTGTCCTGAGATGTCTCTAACTAAATTGTTCAGTGGATTCAAAATTCTTATATTCAGTGCCTCCTTCACTTCCCAGAGTAGCAGGAGGCTCAGGAGAAGCTTTACTGATCACTTCTGCCAAAGTGAGCAAAAGTTTTCAAGGAGATGCTTTGTGGTATTCATTTTCCAGTGTCTGACTTGACTCGCCATGTTCCATCCTGGTGTCTTAAGCAAGCCTCAAAAATGGAAAATTGTGTCTTACAGTAATTCAGAACACCACTACCCCACCACCACCACCCCAGAAAGGTTTAATTCCTATGGGATATTTGCTGGCATAGTTCCAAGCAGCTGGGTTTGCACAAAGCAGCCTTTTTTCTTTAATAGATTCTAGTGCAGTTTTGTCCTTGTCTATAAAAATTGCCTGTATTACCCCAAAAATAGAAGCAATTGAGCTTTCTCTGACCTGCTCTGGAGGAAACATAAAAAAGCTAATTTTGTTATGAAACCTAATTAATTTATTTTCTCAAAGTTCATCACAAAAACTTTGTTGAAAATTATTTGGAAAAGCAAAGGAGTCCTCAAAAAATGCTGTTACTTACCATTCATTGCATGGCTGTGACCCATGCTGATTCCCAGGCAGTACTGTGGAAGTTTTCTATGTGCAACAATTGCACAATAGTATCCAAACCAGACACAGGATATCCTAATATTCTCCACTTTCATGCTGGAGAACTACTTTTTTAGCTGGAAACTTCTTTTTTAATAACTATTTTCAAAGTATTGCACTATTTTGGATTTTACCTCTCTTTTGAGCAACTGAATGTTAAATATGTCTACCATAGAACTGATTTCTAAAAACATCACTAATTTATCTTCAAATTATATGTATTTCAACAACACATCAACTCTCTCTTTCTTTGTTGAAAATGTAATCAAATCACAATGAAGGAATGAAGAAGAAGAGGCTAAGGAAACATTCAGTCTGAATGCACAAAGTCTATATATCTGATGTATGTCTCCCTTTATTGTAATAAGCATCTTGATTTTCGAACAAAGCAATCTGAAGAAAAGAATGATTGCTTTTCAGAAATTATTTGAAACTCTTGGAAAAAAATAAGCAAGTTTTCAAGTTCAGAACCCTAATCAATCATAATTCAATGATACCTCTGTTACAATTTTCAACGTAGTTAATATCACAAGTCAGTACATCAGGCAAGAGTCACCATTTTATACTAGCTGTCAAAAAAAGGACATATGTAAATAAGTAAAGATATTGCTCAAATGATCTTCAGTTAGACACTTAACTGCATTTAACCACTATGTGCTCCAGCTATTTGCACAGAGACATGCAGGGCACCTGAAGTGGAAGACAGACCTGAGAGCTTGTACGTGAACTGAACACCTATTCCCACAATCTCACAATATTATCAGGTGCAAATGTTTTGTATAAACATGCAATTATCTTTTAAGCTACTTGCGCCCTACTTTCAGGCAGAAAGAAAATGCCATGGAACAATGTGTAAAAACTGAAGCTAGACCTTAGACAAACTCTGTGTGCAAACTGAATACAAATTTGAACGCGTCCAAGTTAAGGAGTGTTTCCAAAACTCAAATAAAAACCATCTGATTTCATGTAATTTTTAGAGTGCTCTGCTTTTTTATTCCATGATATTTCATAAATGCTCTTTTATGTAACTGAAATGTCTTGGATGTGTGAGAAATTTTATACATTTGAAGTTCTGCACTATATCAGAGCTGCAGGAAACCAAGCCCATTTAAAATGAGATACTTCTGTGTATATGTAGATAAACCATCTGACAGTCTAAATGCCTATGACTCTGATGCTAGATCTCAACACTGGTATTCTTAACTCCTGAAATACACTTTTGTCTGCTCTCAGAGCTACAATAAAAAATAATCACCAGATGAAAGCAGCTGCCCATAGAGATAGAGGGGAAGAAACCCACAGAATAGTAGGAGATGAAAGGGAATTGTGTGTTAACAAGAGCTAGTGGAAGCACACAGGGCTTCATTAACAGCTGTCTGGTCCCTTGAGAGCTTTGCTTCACAACCCTACACCCCCCCTCTAAAAGACAGCAAACTGGCAGGGCTTCCAGAACTTGGCCCTGAATCAGAATGGCCCAATCAAAGATTAATGCTCTTTGCTGAAAATTAATAACAGCTTCACAAATCTCAGAGAATTAAACAAAGACTTTTCATGTTTTTACAAGTAAATTCAAGCTGTCTAATAGTATTGCAGCTTCAGGAGTTGCAGGTTCACCTGGACACCCTGGGATGATAGTTTCAAAGCTGATTTGATGTATTGTCATACATGGGGCTATTGTCATCACCCAACTGACCGGCTTTCTAAGCTGTTACCTTTCAAGGTGACCTAAGCTGACCTAAGCGAGCTGTAACTCATAGAATTTTAGGATATATTTTTTGATAGTAATACTAGGATTGTGTGAAATTTTCTAATTAGAATTGAAAAAAATGTATCATCCTCACAATATGAGAAGTCAAAGGGAATCCAATTGTTTGGATCAGTGTGCCATACTTTTACTAAAATGTTCCTAAAATAAGTCATGAGTGTCCATTTTAAGAACTGTTAGATTGCTTGATTTTGTAACCAGTTAATTAATTTGATGAGGCATGTAAGACTACGTCTTCAATGACATAGAAATCAAGTGAACTATATGAATGAGCCTAGAAAAAGGTATTATGAAGAGGCAGTGTCAATGTTCACTTCTGCTCTTTGCTATGTTTTTCTTCTGTTTTGCTATTTTGTTATTTGGCAGAAACTACTCCCATTTTATGGTTAAAAGAAGTTCTGCTCTCAGGATTAATTGTGATGTTCACACACACATTGTCAGTGTAGATTTCATACAAAACAGGAAGATAGCTTTTACTTTTCAGATCCATTTTGACCACTATGCAAAATGCTAAATGTTCAAAGTTTCCCAATGTGTGTTGTCTGAAAACACACACAGAAAGCTGAGCTTTCTCCAGGAAAACTGCCCAGTTTCTAAACTGGTTTCATTCATCTAACTTTTTCTTTAATTTATTTAGACTTGGTTTGCTGCATTATTTTAAAATTTGCATTTTGGCTGTGATTGTCTATTTGGATCAAATTTTTTAATGATATTACTCTGCTTTGGAAGTCAGAAATTGAACACACCATGCTGGGAAGCACAGATTAGCCTGACTCTCAAGTGAGAATGTGTCATCATTATCACAAGGCTGACCAATCATTACCATATTCCCTAGGACTGCTGCCATTAGATCTTTAGGGAATGTTCTACCAGGTTTTAAATGAGGAATGACCTTTAAATAATATGGTAGCATCCAAAGAGTTTAGACATTATTAATGAACTAATGTGGATAATTCAAACTTTCCCTTTTCGTGAAATTATTCCCAGGGGTGTGTTGAAACATTGTGAGTATTTAGGGAAGATCCGTGTAAACTGAGAAAGAACCTAGATATAACCTTATATTACATAATCTTCCATTAGTTATCCTCTTTCCAAATTATATTGCTAGCACCTTCTTTGCCCATGATTCATGATGCGAGAGATGTACCACAAAACACAGCACACTGACTGGGCAATTGCCTAACTTAGCCAGAAGGAAATGCTGAAAGCTGGATGTCTACATGCAGCAGGAGGAAATCACCTGCTCCCATCAAGAATCAACATCTGCACTCTTGGCCAAAGTGGTCCTTTCCCAAAGGATCCTAATGGCTAGAGTGCACTTGTGAACTGGAAAGTACTTAGACTGAAATCATTCAAAAGTAGAGAGAATTCAAATGCAAGTAACCCACCTGTCTGCAGGGAAAGGAACCATTGCAGTTGAGAAGGAACCATTACAATAGTTTTCTGAAATGGATATTTCTGAATTTCTTCTGTGAAACCTATTCCAACTGGCACTCTGAAAATTCACTTGAAAACTTTTCAGGTCAGAGCAGATCTCTGAAATGTGGAGGAGCTGCATCAAGCTGTGGTCTCTGCTGTGTTCATCATCTCTAGGGAAAAGACACACTAGTTCCAGTGGGTTTTAGCAAAACTCGATATGAAGACAAAAGGCTTAGGTTTACAGAAATTTCTGCAAACAGAAAAAGCTTTTACCCCACTGAAACATCTCAAAGTTGCATAATACATGGTTCATTTCAGTCCAGAGTAATTGAAAGGATCTTGGCAATGTCTGTATGGCAAGTGAGAAATGGGAAACAAAAATCAGGAATATGACATTGAAGTGCTGGAGGTTTAAAGTCCCAGCCCTGAATCAGGGTTGGTATATGGATGATGTCCACAACCAGTCAGGAGAGACCTTCCTGATTGGTTTTCCCTCAGAGTCTGGACAACCTCGGGTGGGAACCAATCAGGAGATCACCACCAGGTGCCTCCACCTGCAGCATTAACATCAGGTGTCCTGCCTCCAAGTTAAGAGCATGAAGACTGGCCCTGCCTGCTGGGGGAAGTTTACCTAGGCAGTGTATATACTGTGTGGGATCTCCAGGTACTGGAAGGGCCCCCCCAACTTCCCATTGTAGGCAGAGCCTCCAGCTGTGGCAAAGCGTCAATATGGCTGGGAGAATAGGAAGGATCTGTAATAATGGCATTATTCTTTGGTCATGGCCACACAATTGGAGTTGGATTGGTCACCTGGGTCCTTGGTTGATTTGCTTCTGTCTCCACTGCATCTTTCACTGTGAGTGATTTTATAAAGCTTTTCATTCCTCCAGTGGTTGGCCCCCTCAGATCCCTTGCATATCATTTAAGACCAAAGGGAGGGATGTGTGTGTTGTCTGTTGATGATAATATCCTTCCTGTGGGGATTTATGGTCAGCAAAAGAGATATGAAATTGCAGAAGTTTCCCTGGAACTGGAGGTTCAGGGCTGAGCCTTATAGCATGCAATCTTTGCTTCCATTAATGTCAATAAGGGCTTTGTTATGGACTTGAAACATATGCAAGCTTGGAACAAAATTTAGTGTAGCTAACCATACACTGTGTTGCAACACAATCCTATCATGGCTAAAAGACTTGAGGCTGCTTGACTGGCCCTCAGGGATTGCAGAATCACAAAATGGTAAGGCTTGGAAGGGGCCTCTGGAGATAATTAGTTCAACCCCACACCACACCGCCCCCCACTCCCCCAACCCCCGTCAAAGCAGGTCCACTTAGATCAGGTTTGGAAGCCTTCAGAGAAGGATACTCCACAACCTCTCTGGACAGCCTGTTCCAGTGCTCTGTCACACTCACAGTCAAGAAGTTTTTCCTAACATTGAGGTGGAACATCCTGTGTTCTAGTTTGTGCCTGTTGCCCTTGTCCTGTCACTGGGCACCACTGAACAGAAACCAGCCCCATCTTCTTGGTACTCACCCTTCAGATACTTATAAACATTGATAGGATCTTCTCTCAGTCTTCTCTTTTCCAGGTCAAACAGACACAGATCTCTCAGCCTTCCCTCATGAGACAGATGTTCCAGTCTCCTAATCATCTTTGTAGCCCTCTATTGGACTCTTTCCAGTAGTTCCCTGTCTCCCTTGAACTGGGGAGCCCAGAACTGGACACAGTATTCCAGATGTGGTCTTACCAGGGAGGAGTAAATGGAGAGGAGAACCTCCCTCCACCTGCTAGCTGCAGTCTTCTTAATGCCCCCCAGGTTACCATTGGCTTTCTTGGCCACAAGGACACATTACTGTCTCATGGTTAACTTGATGTGCACCACGACTCCTGGGTCCTTCTCTGTGGAGCTGCTTCCTAGCAGGTCAACCCCTAAACTGTACTGGTGCGCGGGTTATTCCTCCCCAGTTGCAGGACCCTACACTTGTCCTTGTTGAATTTCATTACTTTCTTTCCTTCCCAACTCTCCAGCCTGCCCAAGTCTCATTGAAAGGCAGCACAGCCTTCTGGTGTGTCAGCCACTCCATCTAGTTTCATATTGCCAGCAAACTTGCTGAGGGTAAACTCTGTCCCTTCATCTGGGTCATTGATGAAGATGTTGAACAGGACTGGACCCTGTACAGACCCCTGGGGAACACCACCAGCTATCAGCCTCTAACTGGACTCTGTGCCACTGATCACAGCCTTCTGAGCTCTATAGTTCAGGCAGTTCCCAATCCATCTCACAGTTCACTCATCTAACCCACACTTCCTGAGCTTAACTATAAGGATGTTATACGAGACAGTGCCAAAAACCTTACTGAAATCAAGGTAGACAACATCCACTGCTCTCCCTTCATCTACCCCGGTAGTCACAGCATCATAGAAGGCTATCAGATTAGTTAAGCATGATTTCCCCTTGCTGAATCCATGCTGACTACTCCTGATAACCTTTTCCTCCATGTACTTGAAGATGACCTCCAGAATGAGCTGCTCCATCACCTTTCCAGGGATGGAGGTGAGGCTGACTGGCCTGTAATTTCCTGGGTCCTCTTTCTTGCCCTTTTTTGAAGAGTAGAGTGACATTAGCCTTCTTCCAGTCCTCTGGTACCTACCCCATTCTACATGATCTTTCAAAAATGATGGAGAGTAGCATAACAACAACATCAGCAGGGTCCCTAAGCACTTGTGGGTGGATCCCACTGGGGCCCATGTATTTTTGAGCATTAAGTTTGCCTAAATGATCCCTAACCCAATCCTCATCTACCAGTGGAGAGTCTTCATTCCTCTAGACTTTCTCTCTTACTTCCAGGAAGGGCTAGTCTTAGTGGTAAAGACTGAAGCAGAGAAGACATCCAGTAACTCCAGCTTCTCTGTATCATCTGTCACCAGGACTCCCATCTCATTCAGGAGTGGGCCCATATTTTCCCTGGTCTTCCTTTTGATCCTGACATACTTGAAGAAGCCATTCGTGTTGTCTTTTATGTCCTTTATCATCTTTAATTACAGAAGGCCCTTGGCCTTCCATGTTACATCCCTACATACACTGACAACATTCCTATAATCCTCCCAAGTCAACAGTCCCTTTTTCCACATACTATAAACTTCTTTCTTCCATATGTGTTTTACCAGCAGCTCCTTGCTTGCAGAGACACAGGTCTCCTGCCTCCTCTACCTGATTTTTAACTCAGAGGAATGCACCTTTGGGCATCCTGAGCTTGGAGGAAGCAGTGCTTGAATGTTATGGATGGAGTCTGAGGGAGTGGAGATTAGAGCCAGCTACATGAGAAAGTGTGGCCTCCCTTTATCTGTCTCCCACAGCTAAAGTCATGCAAAGTGCAGGACTTTTACAGGCTTTTGTCATCATATAGCAGCAGGGAGGGTGAAGCTTATAAAAACTTGTTCACTAAATTATTTTAATTTCCTTAAACATTCATCCAAATCTTAAAAAGTAGAATAGCTATGATAATGATCTCCACAAGTTGTTTTTGCAAAACTGAATGAGTATCAGATCACATTTTCAGATCTATATTTCTGAAGTATACTTTTCTCTGATGATATGCAGTCCCTCCTTACAAAGCATATTTACACAATTTCTGGCAGGAGTTCTCCCTCACCAAAGAGGAAAAATTATTTCTTTTTCCTTGCTAATTGCACTATTACCTATACTTAAAATCAGGGGAAGCGAATAAGCTTAAAATTTGACCCTGGGTTAGGAGGCAGGATGCCAAGAAGTACTGAAACACATGTAAGTTCTGTTTTCTTAGCAGGAAAGGCAGCAATTGTGAAAGCTGGAGGATATCTACACTGGGTGGTAAAGCTAAGAGCAGAAAATCAAAGAAATCTTAGCACTAAGGCAACAGTGTAACAAAAAATATGCGTCAGCTCTCCATGGCCCTATAGATTATCACTCAGATAAGACTGTGATAGAGGGTAAGAATTCTTTCCCAGTATGGTGTTGACACTGCATAAGCTTTAATCTGTTATTCTTTACCTTTCGGATCTCTTGCTTGAGAACACAAACACTAACAAGTTGACAAAAGCTGTAATTTGCACATTATAACTACTTGCAAACTAGCATTTCAAGTTCAAGTTTAGACATACAAGCATGCAAAGCAAAATGAAGTGGAAGGCTGTGATTTTAATGGGGATTTAATCTCCTTTGTTCTTTGACCTTTTGTGGCTCTCAGAATACATTAACTCTTTTGTACCATGAGTTGCCTTATTGGCTTACTTCATGCTGATACAGGCAAGCAAGCACTCAAGTGCAACTAGAAGTGTGAGTTTTGATGGTATTTTGCACTCTTTCTAGCAGCAGTATAAGCACTACTCAATGGGGAATAAATCCTGTGAATCAGCCCCGGCCCCAGCTGCAATCCCAAGCACAGTTACTCCTGCAGCCGGACAGGAAGAGACTCGTATTTCAGCTAAAAAGCAACTTTGGAAAGCAACTGCTCAGGTTGCACTTAGTCTGGGGGAACTGCCAAGTCTGCTAAGCACCTTCTCTGCAGAAGGCTAGCAAAAGGCAGAACAGCACTTGAACAGAACTAGGACATCGCAGATAGAACTTTTTTTCAAGTCTGATTATTAAGAAAACAACGTGCTACGTTTTTAGTGTATGTAATAGGCAGGTTTGGGTTTTGCTTCCCTTTTACACTGCAAAGCCTTCTCAATAACCCTGTGATGGAAGTCTCCTAGTTAAAAGTGCAACAGGAACTGAATGACTGCAAAAGGAAGCCATAGCAGAGAAGGAACCCACAGCAGGAGGAACAGCTAGGTGAGGCCCTCCACAACAGTGATCAGTGAAGATGAACCCAGCAGTAATTTGTGGATTACCTGTCTGATAATAAGTTTCAAGTTCTTTCACACCAGACTCTTCAAAAAAAAAAAGACTTCCGAGATGTTTCATCACAACCTCTCTTTCACTTGTGCCCTCTTTTCAAAAATTGAGCTAGATATACTCTAATGATGGTACACATGAAATAAATTAGGAGATTCTCTCCAGGTAGTTATGTATCCAACCTGCAGCCACAATTCTGGATAGTTGGAGTGATATCTGCTATAACAAGAATATTATATGGAAGAAAAAGATCTGGTAAGAAAAAAACATGTTAATTTTGTATTTGAAATCTGAGAGATGACGGGTACCAATACTTCACATTATTGGAGATCACCAAGAGGAAAACAAGTGCGTATTTATCAGCTGCAAAAGAGACTTGCATCTTGTAGGGATCAGGTGCAAGATAAAAACTGCAGGTGTAGTGTTGGGAGTTTTCCATTTAAGTGATTCAGCTCCAGAGGGAAGAAAGGTTAATCCCATTACATGGGAAGAATCAGCAAGATTTAGAGTATCCTGGGTATTCAAACTTAGAAAGCTGAGTTCAGTAACCTTCACGTTATAGACCAGTGACAGCTGTGATGGTAGAACTGTCCACGTGATCGCAAAAACAGACAGCAGAATGAGTGAATGGGCATTTGGGGAGAGATCTGTTATAGCCATGTGGGCCTGAGCAGCCTATCTAAGATAAAGAGCCTCAGATGCTTTCCTCATACAGCTATTTTGTTTTTCTTTTAAGTCTTGTCATATTTATCAGGACACATCCTTTTATTTTGCTTCAGCTTGATGCTTTCATAAGGCAGCTCAAGCTTCTGTTTGGGTATCACCAGTTTACTGCAACTATGCTACAGCTGCCTTCGGAGTATGCTTCAGTCTGTTCACACTTTAAATTTTTGACTGTATATTTCTTTCTCAGGAGTTCTTAGGTACGAAAAAAATAGGTGACCAAAAAAGACCCTTAGCTATGTGATATATCTACATATATCTGAAAATTAAGATGTATGACCTGCAGTTGCTTCAGAATTCCCAGAGCAGAGTAGTTCTCTCGACTGCCAGCTTTTACCATCTGTCAGACATAGTTCTCACACTTCATAAGGCTGGCTTTCACACTGCTGCTATTTTCCTTAACAGTTAATAAATTCCATCCAAATCTCAAAGGGTTTTCCATAGCTAGCTGAAGAATACCTCTGATAAGGCATGCTTGTGCAGCTTAGCAGACCTTCATGGAATGCCATGCCAGTTTCTCCTTTGAAGGAAATACTGATAATGTTCTTGAACAGTGAATGCTGAAACCAAATGATAAATAAGAAGCAAATGTACTGCAGAAGGCTAAAAAGGAAATAACTACTGGAACTGAACTAATTTTTAGAGAAAGCCACTTATTTCAAGATCTGATTTAATTAAATAATGGCATTGGTATACCCACTGCTAAATCGCAGAGAACAATGCATCACAGAGGGGAAAAAGTGTTTCTGCATTTTGCCTGCATTTAATCTTTTCCAAAAGAACAAAATTCATGGAACTGCTTTTGGGAAACCATCTTTAGGCATTAGAAGGTTGCCACTGGCTTGCTTTCTTTTAAAAAAAGATAGAGCAGGCTGACAACACACAAGCATTTCCATCCTTGCAAATAAAGATAATTTTATATATTGTTACAAACAGAGAAAAGGCCTGAACAGCTTACAACATGGCAGCTGATTGAATAACCTTCAAATATAAAAATACACAGAATTCTCTTCTGGGAATTCTTAAGAGTGGGCCACCTAGCCCATCTTAGACCATGGCAATGGGAAGTGAACATGTGAGCTTGGGGCAATATCTGTGGTTCCTTTCCCCTCTATCCCCCCACATCCAGAACTGTTATATTAGGAATGTCAGAGGATGAAAGCTTGCCTAATTCTCATAAAGTCTCTATGTCTATGTTCTAGAGTCCCTCTCTAGAACCTCAATGTCCCTTTTTTACTGTTGTGCCCAAAACTGAACACAGTACTCAAGCTGTGGCCTCACCAGTGCCGACTACAGGTTCTTCTAGAGTTCTTCACTATTAGTTTGTCATATGAATGCACAATAGAGCATTGGCATCCTTGGGAATTTCACTGTTCACTGTCTTCTGTATGCCAGTGATGATGACAATAAATAAAATCAGCCCTAGCACTGACTGTCAGAGGACCCCATTGCTTAACTCTCTTCTATTCTGAGAAGATCTACCTTTTGCTTGCCATCTTTCAAACAGATTTCAGTCCACAAATAAAGTGTTCTTCATATACCATGGAATTTATTTTTTTTTTTATTATGCTGTTTTGAAACACAGGTCATATATCTCACAAGACTTAAAAGAAGATACTGCTGCACTGCTTATTTTACTTTCTATTTCAAATGCTTTTATTTGCCTAAGTGAAGACTTCTCACAGAAATACAGGTGGAACAGACTGATAATCTTTAATGAAAAATTGTATATCCTGCTTGGAGTGCAGAGATAATTGTTTAGCGAACTTGCACGCCAAGTTCTATACCCATGCAAGTCTCCTTCTTAATGGTTTGTCACTGCCCTAAAGTCTCCTTTTGACCTTAGAGTTCAGTTCTCCAGCCTCGGAGAATATGGATTATCGTAACTGATTTAAACTATTTTATCTGGAAATGGGATAATTCGGTGGAATTGTAATGAATTTACACAAATGTATCCAAGCGAATTGAGCGTGAAGTATGCAGTAAAATTGTGTAAAAATAAATAATGTTTTTAATAAAACAAATCAAATTACTCTGTGTGGGAAAGAGAATGGTTAAAAATGTTTCAACATCTTTGTGTTTCCAATTAGACTCTCTTGGATTATGGAAAAAAATGTAAACTTCAGAGATCAAGTGTTCTTAGGCTACTTTAACTCTGTGTGATTTGCTATTCCACGCAGCATTCAGTGACTTTCTCCTGTTCCTGTACTTGCTCGTGGTCTATTATAAAGTCCACCAGTCATCGGCCAATACCTCTGTTCTGGCATCAGAAATGGGCATGGCCTTTTCCGTTCAGTGTTTGTGTAAGTAGGCGTTGTCAGAATGGCTAAAGAAGGCAGTAAATACCAGTGCTGCAGTAACCAGAGGCTCCACGGCTACAGTGAAACAGCTTACTAAGAAATAGTTACAAGTCTCGTCAGCAAACAGCTAGAAAATACTTCCACAGGAAAATCTTCGTAATCTAGTTTGGATTATTTCTCTAAAGAAATGGTTTCAAGGCCACAGTTCTTTCTAAACAGTCTGTAATGATTCACATATTACATTAACAAGTATTACAGTTTTGTTACTGCAATTGAGAGATCTGAATAGAAAATCTGATGAAGATACTATCCTATTTTGTATATTCCTGGACATCATATGGAAATAGCAGAGATTCAAACAATTCATTACTTGTGATAACACTTTTACTGTTACTAATAAAAGGACAAATAAACTGATTTTTAAAATACATAAATTCAAAAGAAAACAGAATTCAGTATCTAATACAAAACTCAATAAAAACGTGATTTGATATCGGTCTGGCAGATACATACAGATTAGCTCAGGTACAAACATATTGATGTTTTTCTTTACAATTGTAAATTGAAAACTTTTATTATTATATAGATGTGTTAGCCAGGGAAGAGTTAATCCTTTGAGGACAAAAGTTACATCCATAAAAATGTTTTGTTTGAACTTGTGTATACTCAAAATTGGACTTACACTCACAAATACAATTTTAGATGTAAACAGCAAGTTTTATAAACAACTCACTCTTTATTAACCAAACAAACCATTTTACAGAAACAAGCCAAGGTACATATCTATCTGTATGTTCATGTTCACATACACACACATGCATGAAAGTGTTTTCAGAATTGCTGTTGGAAGCTTGTCCCTTAATGTACCCTAAATTTCTATTTGCTTGTTTGAAACCATGGAATTTACCTTTTAATATAGTGCGTTAAAGAATACATGCACAAAAAAGAAGGAAACTGCTCTCACAGTACTCCACAAAAGTTTTCATGTCCTCAGCTTCTGAAACATTTAAGTTTATTAACTTGCTGGCAGGCTCCTGAGGAATTTTAAGGCATCCATGCCTGTGCTATTTATTTTAAGCTCTGTCTTCCAATGTTATGAAATCAGCAAAGTCTCTTGACTTTCTTAGTAATTCCATTTCATGTGGTTTGGGCTTTCAGGCAGATTCAAGAATGACATAATCGTCTTTTCCCACCCACAGGTTTTGGACTGTTGCCACTGGTTACACCCTTCCCAGTAATGTCCAATGTGAATCTTTGTCCAATCCCATATGCCCATAAATGGAAGACGGCCCAGCAAAGATGACTAAAACACAGTTTCTTGGCTTTCTGCTGATCACCACCACAGGTAGTGTAAGGCTGCTTCGGTTTATTTCCTATTGGTTAGTATTACTCAGGGAACAGAGAAGGAATGTCAGTCCAACATCATGCTGTTCTAAAAGGAAGTGGACTGATGTCCCAATAAACTTTGCTCCTGTTTTTTGAAGGGAGAGCAGATTTCTTCAGTGTGGTAGCAGCAAATAAACAAGCTCTGCAAAGTGCTTCTTTTGTAAGTTTTACTGGAGCATTTATGCAAATGCACTCAGAAAGTAGAGAATTTTTCATTTCTTTAAAAAATAACCTGAAACTAGAACTTGGCTAGTACGTACTTATAAGCACTATCACAATCATACTTTGTATCATTAACAATACTGGATTCAAGTACCAAGCTCCACAGCAACAGGATAAACATTATGGAGAAAAGGCACTTTCCGGAGTCTGTTAACATCGGAGAACAGGGAGCAGTTTGCGGTTCAGTCCTGCTGCCCAGCCTCACAGAGCCCCTCCCGACTCCCCTGAAAACCCTGAGAGTGTTTGTACACATAAGAAATATACCATGTTAATGCAGCATAGAAAGCAAGGCCTCCAGCCACGTGCAGTGCAATGCTTAGACACCACCGTAAGGCGAGAGCAGGATGCGGAACACTTCGCCCTAGACCAAAATTCAGACTTCCAGAGAAAGAAGTATTCCTTCTGGCACAGCCCAGTCTACCTTGGCTGTTTGCTCTGGACTCACTGGTTCCTCCAGCAGTTCTGAGAAGACGATGATGCCTTTATGTGCTTGTCTGGTTCATGCTGCAGACAGCACGGGAAGATACACGTATCTGTCACCTTGTACTTTCTAAGCCTAGATATTGTTTCAGCCTGCAGATTAGCTCTAGTAACAACTGCATCTGTACGCTTCTGCCACCACAAATGTCTCGCAAAAAACACCATTCTTTTCCTAAGAACATTCATTTGCAGGATTTGTCTCCAGAAGAGTTGCTCTTTACAGCTATGCTTTTCATGGCTTTGTCAAACTTTTAAGTACTGCACAGCATCATCTAGTCTGCATCAACAGAAGTGTGGCCAGCAGGTCGAGGGAGGTGATTCTTCCCCTCTGCTCTGCTCTCGTGAGACCCCACCTGTACTACTGCACCCAGCTCTGGAGCCCCCAACACAAGGGGCACAAGGACCTGTTGAAGCAGGTTCAGAGGAGGGCCACAAAGACGATCAGTGGGCTGGAGCAGCTCTCCTGTGAGGGCAGCCCGAGAAAGTTGGGGTTGTCCAGCCTGGAGAAGAGAAGACTCTGGGAAGACCTTACTGCGGCCTTCCAGTATCTGAAAGAGGTCTACAAGAAAGCTGGAGAGGGACTTTTTACAAGAGCTTGTAGTGATGGGACGGAGAGTAACAGCTTCAAACTAGAAGAGGGTAGATTTAGATTAGAAATTAGGAAGAAGTTCTTTACTATGAGAGTGGTGAGACACTGGGACAGGTTGCTCAGGGAACTTGTGGATGTTTCATCACTGGATGTGTTCAAGACCACGTTAGATGTGGCCCTGTGCAACTTGTTCTAGTAGGAAGCATCCCTCCTTGGCTTAGCAGGGTTGGAACTAGATGATCTTTAAGGTCTTTTCCAACCCAAACCATTCTATGATTCCATGATCGTGGTTTCTTGGACCTCTTAAACCCAAGACTACTGAGAGGCATTGCTCCAGGTCAGCTTCAGGGCAATTACTTACTTGTTGACAATTACATTGCTGTTTTAAGAGCTGGCACTGAACTATCGAGCAAATAAAAAAAATGTATCATGCTCAAGGAAACACTAGTCCATGTCAAGAAGAAATGGAGAAGAATGCGTCACCATAAAAGTAAATGAACTAACCTGGAAAGATACAAAAATCCTGACTTCTGATTTCTTTCTCTTCTTGGGCAATGAGTCAATTCTGGAAAAAAATGCAACTGGGCAATGTGAGTCAATGACTTGGCATCAGGATGTACAGTCTAAAGATAGAAGAGGAGAAGCTAGAAGACAGAGTTCTCATGGGACTTCATTTCATGATCAGGTACACTCTCATATCCCCACATGGCCCTATTCTAAGTGGAGTGCAGCTGAGAGTCATGCCTTTCTCTCACTCCCAGAAGTGTGTGATAATCCATTTGAACAGAGATCTAGCAGGAAAAAAAGCATGAGATAGGCTAGAAAATGAGACAAATTGATAATAATGGTCATCAAAGAGTAGAATTTACTGCAACAGGAATTCCATGTGAAATGGATCCAGAGGGTAATATTTCTTTCTGTAGTACCTGTTCACAGAGCAAGCTACAGGAATATTTTTGTTCCTGTGATAGAAATTACCTAGCTAATAAGTTACAACATTTTAAGAAAGAGATAATAGGAAAATCCTATATAATTCTACTTCAGTGCTATTGGAAAGTCCAAGGCAACTGAAATGTGTCCTTTCAAGACAATAGTTAAGTTTTTGGAAGTTTTTACAAATTTATCTGTCCTTTGCTGATAGAATGAAATAAAAGATTATTTAGATGGCCAAGCTCGTAAAATTTTATTAAGTATCTTTAACTGCCTATAATGAGATCTATTTCTTCTAGTAATGCAATTATTGTTAACTGCTGTTCCAGTACTAAGAAAGAAAATCTGGTTTAGTTGCAGTGGAATTGTAGTTATATAAAACATTCAATTCTCCCATCCACATTAACATCAACACAATCCATTTAGGTTTCTCATTAATGGCATTACACAAGCACTTTCAAAAATATTTTAAAATCACATACATCATGTATTTTTTGGTATACATAAAGAGTAGCTATGAAAATACTCAACTTTTGCCATTCTCTCACAGCAAGAACATAGTAGACATTTCTCTAGAAAGATGCTAAGAGTCATTCTAATCAGATAGGTAGAAGGTATGTCATAGTAGACTGTATTTATTTCTGGAGCAGATGAATATTAAGAATCCAAAGTGCTTATTCAACATTTTCTGCCAATGTTACCTGTGGGAATACTTGAGACAAGTTGTCAGCTAGCATCATCACCCTGCAGTGATCAGTCTTAATGGAAAAGCAGAGTATGAATCGCTGGCTAGAGCCGAGCGTGCAGCACAAACATTTTCTTTGATGAGTTTAACAACACTCATGTCTTTATTAGGTCTGCTTTTTTATAATATTCTAAACAATATTGTCAAGAAAGTTGCAAAAATAAAATTTACGCTTAGCAGCATATTCACACAAAGCTAAAGCTGATTTTTTTTTTTTTTAAATAGTGGTAATAAAAGACAATTCTATGAGTAACACCCAGTTAATCAATAGAAAGAAAATATCAGATCATCTACCCACACATCAGAACACCCTGAACTGAAAACAGTACATTGTAATGAGTGATTCATGATTAATTGTACTCCATACTGGACAAGTAAAACCCGTATTTGTCAAATCAATTATCATTGTTAAAGCCATGTTCTCCTCACTCTGTTTCTAAATTTCTGTCCTGTCCAGTGCAAACATCCCTCCATTCAAAAGAGCTGAATTTAGTCTACAAATTTCAAAAGATCAAAATGAAATAAAACAAAATAAACCTTTGGAAATGTTGGCCTTTTAGTATTCATAATAAAAAATACAGATTCCTTCTAAAATCTGTTCTAGATACGTTTCCTTCTAGACATGTTTCTAGATATGCACCTTTCTGCTCTAGATATGTTTGAGAAGGTAGACACAATGACAGTTCTCATGAATGTATTAAATACTTACAAATCCCTGTAATTTGCAATAAAGATTTTACTAACTTGAATGACAGAAGTAAGAGTAACCCAGCCAAATCTACTGAAAATCCTGTTGCTAATTGACAAGCAGATTAACAGGAGCACTCATGGTACCTATGTATTGCTACATTATTTATTGTACCATTTGGTTCTTTTTCATTTCACCGGTGACACAGAAGAAACTGCAGTGTGTTGAGCTGCAGCTGCCACTTAAATGTTGCTTTTAAACCATGTAAGATTTCTTATTTAAAAATAAACTTGACAGTTTGGGGAAAAAAAAATAAAAAAACCCCCTATGAATTAAATCCATTTTACTGACAATTTTTGCCTCATATAAATTTTTTTCAAGACCATAGGTCAGATGGAAACCAGACTGCTTCATTCATTCATGGGCACTACTTTGGCTCCATGTGCATTTATATAAGTAAGAAAAATTTTAGACCTCCTTTCTATTACATCAATAAGCTTTTCAATTCCTTTTCTGCCTCCTTGGCTCTCCCAGTATATTTTGTCAAGGAACAAAGATTGGAGCAACTTCTCACGTAAACGTTGGCTCTTCAGCACTGAAACTGCAGATTCAGGGAATCTGGAAAAGCACAAAGAAATTCATCAGCTTTGCCATCATTCTGAATTGCAATATTTCTGTTGTGGTTTAGCAATCAATTCTATGAATATAGACTGCAACTCAGCAAAGGAAATCCATGCACGTGTAATCATACGCATGTTAATCGTATCTTTCACAGCAGTGGGATTAGTCATACATTCTTAGACATATCTTGCAAATGTCTTGGGCTGATGATATCTATTCCAGCAACTTAGTGTGTCTCATGCTTAAACAGTGAAAAAAAATATCAATCTTTTTTACAAAATTAAGAATTTAAAACTCACTCATTGATTCCTTGTAATATTTTGAAGTCAAGATTGTCCTCATTTCTGTCAAAGAAACCCTTATTGTCTATAAAGGCCAAGTGCCTTCGGTCATGCCTTCTCTGAACTATGTGTGTCAGGTCAACAGCATCCTGATCACTACATTTCAGCTTCAGTCCTTGCTGCACGCAGGAATCCTCCTTGAGAGGTTTGAATCCACAGCAGTTTCTGTCTAGCCGATTATAGATCTAAAACAAAGTACAGCAGAGTGCCAAGTGAAAACAATAACAAAGTATTTGGGGTAAAGTGTCACTCTAAGACATTGCTCACTAATACATCTGTCAGGAAAGCAAGTTCAGGACAAGTATAATTAAAGTCAGCAGTGAAATGGCGTTGAAGGCCTGGTCCTCATACTTCAAGTACTGTTAGACTCTCAGACTGCATATTTCATACAGTTTCTAGATATGACTTATGTCAGTAGAAATTCTTTGAAAATAATGGAACAATACCACTGTATAACTGGAATAACAAGCTGGTGAATACAATTCTATTTTTTTCAGGAGGTTCTAGGTTTTTTACACTTTCTTTGCTGGAGAACAATAGAAATAGCACAGCCTGACACACACTGAGGGTCTCCATTTTGTGGGACCAATTAGACTAATAGTACACAAAAAAAAAATTGAGAAGATTAGTAAGGGGCACAGCAAACCATCAGAAGCTATGAAATGCAAGAACTGTGCATTTATAATCACAGAGCAGCCTCCCTGAGCTGCACTGTTGTATATACTTTAATGACATGATGGTCCAGGCTTTTTTTTTCCCAGGCTAACCCTGGCTTATTCACCACAGAGCACTTAGCTGGAAGGAATACATCTGGTATAACTTTAGCAGTGTAAATATGAGGCATCTCTTCTGACTTAGTCATTTATGTTCCCTTTCAAAAACAACGACAAGAATGAGGCACCCTCAGAGCAAAGGATGCCATTTTAGGATAACCACGTAATCCCAACAGGATAAATCTCTCCTTGAAACCGTTTTTACCCCTGTTGACCAGATAAGTGTAAATACAGAGCATTGCCAAGGTCCTGAGTGCAATAGGCCTTATTTGCCCCAAATAGCCTTACCTGGGACCTCCACACACCCTACCACTGACTATGAGCCCAGAAGCTCCATCAGGCCTGACACTTCTTCCTTAGAGCTCTCCTAGTTGCTTGCTGTTGGGCTGCCCTTGGCTCCAGCTCATCTGCCCAGGGAGCAGCCCTGCTCCTGCTGGCATGTGCTTACAGACTGGAACTCTGGTCTGGTGCATCTAAGGCTTAATGAGTAGCTTATCAAAGATAAATAATTTTTTCTGTCCTTTGTTGTATACTGCTTATAAAATTACTGCCTCCTAATTTTGTTCATCAGAAGAAAGTCTGAGAGTTGTTTTTTCCTTAAGTATGTAGTACTGCTGCCACCAATCCTAGCGGCAGTGTTTGTTTCAAACGTGAAAAAAAAATGAGGAAAGGAACAGATTTCTATTCTATGTTCTCCTTTCATGAGCAGCATTCAGCATCTGCAGGCACTAAAGACCCTCTTGCTTGCAGTGTTCTAGCTCATGGGATCTCTCATTCAAGTCATCCAAAGGCTTTGCCAAAATGAAGCAGAATCCTTCCAGACAAACTCCTTTGATGTGTGGCCCTAATTTCATCTGAATCTTACTTTGTTACATACATTAAATAGACAAGGTGGTAATTTCCTTACAGACATCCTCTTCATATCTTGCATCATTCCAGTGTTAAGACGGAATGATGGGACACTCTGGGATTGATGCAGCCACCTTAATAGTTTAGCATTGGTTTTTGTCATATTTATGTACATGACAAGTCCAAGCATCCAAAATTAAAGAAGCCATTTAAAATGTAATGTCCTTATTTTAATTGAGTCCTTGCAGAAGACAAGTGAAGGTTGGCTATAAGCATTTTTCAACCTGCTTCTATGTTTTACAACATTTGAAATCAGAGACTAGGAATATCTATTACAGGCACCAAATCTATTCTTCTAAGGGAAGTTCATTTAATAGAGAATACTTTTCACCATTATTCTTTATTTCTGAATGACTCATAAAGCACAGATTCCCTCTTTGGCATTTTTTTGTTTTAGAGCCTTCATGTTCTACTGCTGATAAACTCTAAAGTCCTGAGAGCACTCAGACAAAATTTTAGTCTTTCAGAGCTGTAAGGCCCACTTCCACTCACTTTCTGGTATGCATGTTCTTGTCTGGTATGCAACTCAAAGTATAAATCACTCTGATATCAGCTACTATCATAAGAGTAATTTGTTTCTCATGTAAAGTTCACTCCTTTTGGTACAGTTCAATCCTACTGTAGCTTATTTTAACTGACCACTTCTCCTGGATAGTAGTAGTTTGATTATGAAGATTAAAAACTTGTCTTGGAGGACCTTAAAATTAGAAATCAACACAGAACTCATGAGAATTTTTAAACTGTTCAAGACAATAACATGAAAACATTAACTCTGATATAATCCATAGTATTCCTGTAGGGACATTACTATGTTTAATGTCAGAATAATCCTCATATGACTTTATACCAGTCTCTAAGAATTACTTGCTCATAGAAGGACTAAAGATGGAGTCATTAGGCAAATGACAATCTATTTTTAGAGAATTGGATGCTTTCTTTAACATAATAACTTTGCAAAATATAACCTAAAAGAAATTTGGAACATCCATTCATCATACAAGAGGACTAGAGAAGGACAGGTACAGGCATAAACCAAGTCATTTTTATCTTTAAAGAAATGTACTCTATAAAAAGCTGAATTATGTGAACAACCAGACATGGTGTATAAAAGTTGTGCTTGCTGCAGTTTTAAATAAACCAGTAAGTGGTACAGAATGCTCAGTCACCCAGACCTGTCTGGCAGGCAAGCACAATTGGAAGTAGTGTCATATCTGAGGAAGCTACAAAATTAGCTTCCAGCCAGGTGGTTCAGTTGAGTCCTTATTAATACAGGGCATATATTAACATTCTACTATATAATTGCTCTATCTGTAGCCATACTTTATGATACAACCAGGCAGAGCCCTAGTTTGGTGTTATTTAGAGAGCTAATGATAATGTGCAGGACCTAAATGAGTAACTGCAGCCATGTGATTTTTCAGTGGCTGCTCTACTCTTTCCTTACTAAGTCACTAGTGATGTTTTTAAAAAGGAGAATTAGCCACTACAACTCCTATCTTGATCCAGATTTCAGCTGACTAAAACCACTTCTATCAACTTGGAGGGCTGGGGAGGTGCTGGAAAGAGCACACAGTTAAAAAGTGTTTTACAGTCACAAACATAGCCAGGTTTGGAGGAACAAGGAGTCGAGGAGAAACAATAAGCCTGCCTCAAGGTGGAATAAAACAAGATGTCTCAAGACAAAGGCCTTTGCTTCCTTTTTTGGAAAATGAGTCAGTCAAGTTCCACGTTTTCTTTCCTTGGTTATAACTTGCATTTTGGATATTTTTATCATAAGAAACCACCAGCAAAAAAAAGTTCAAACTGTGCAAATACACCTCTTCCCCATTTAAAAAAATAAAAAAAAGGAAATAAACTAAAATTACTTTTCTAGGACCCCCTTGTGTGCTCATATGAATTCTGAGGCAGATAGTTGTATTCAGTAAATGTTTTACCTGCAGAAGAAAATCAAAGAGTGCCATCTTGGACCACTCGTGATGATGGATTTCAGTACAGCCCCACTCAGCTTTGGGAACTTTACCATTCTGCCAGCATTTCTGCTTCAGTAGCTGCTGATACTGCCCCCAGGTTAATTTCACTGAAGAATGAGTATTATTATCTGTTGGACTCAGTGACGAATCCCAGAGAGTAATGGGACAGGCTTGACCATCTGAAAAAGGAAAAACACATCAGTATAGTGCAGTACTGTCAGACTTACTTGATCATTCTTTAGATATTACCTAAGCATCAATAATTATGCCATTTTAGAGATGTGGCAAGAAAAATGGCCTAGGACTAATAATTTTACATCCTTTGGTTAATTTGGTCTTATTGTGCATATAAAACCGCTCGCGGCAGGAACGAAGCAGCACAGCCATTATAAATGCCTTCTGTGTACAAAAGGCTTTCTCCATTTGAAGCAAAAGTTAACGTACAAAGTCATACTAAACCAGGCTTTTAGAAAGTTTGTAGGTAGATTAAGAGCCTACAATCCTACTGTGAAGCAGTGATGTAACTTTCCACTGATGCCAGTGGAGAGATGATGGTTCACAGGAGCTGCAAATTTACATTGTGGAAATTTTTTATACATACTGGGCACAGAAACACTACAAATACTATACTCAAAGTGGATCTGTTTCGCTACCTTTAGTATTTTAGGACTATAATGCAGGATTTCACAGCCCTGAGATGATATATGAGAGTACCAGGGAGTGTGATCTTAAGCATGAGCAAGCACCTTGGCTAGTTGGTTGTTTTCTTTTCCTAGTTATAACATGAGATCTGTTTTGTTTAGCAATGGCTATGGCCACGTTTTTCTGTGTTAGGAATATTCTGCTCTCCACTGACACTAAGTCAAGGGCCTTAGCTTTTGTGAATTTTCAGAGTTCTTAGTGGAAAGAAACCTAAGCAAAGAATTAAAACTGAGTTTTCCTAGCATAGCAACAGATATATATATACACCCCTCCTATTACTTGATATTGGGTGATAACTATCTTCCTAGGCAAGTGGAACTCTCCTTTTCATTGCTGATACAATGCTGCCGGGGCCTAGGACTGACTGTGGCCTGCACACACATTAGAACAAAGAAATCCTTTATACTTTTGGGTGCAAACAGAAGACCAAAATATAATGTCAGTACAGAGAGGAGGAACCATTTAACTGCAAAGCAGCTATTTACTAAATAGTAAGTGTTGGAACATGTATAAAACTTTAAAACTTATTTATATTAAAGGTCTATGAACCTAAAGCCCACACTACTGTACAATTTATCATATAGTTAAATGCAGCCTAAATTGCCTCTGTCTTCAGATGCCCGTGGAGCCAGAGATACATTTGGAAAGAAGCTTTAAGAAACTCACGAATGCCACAAGGTTAATGGCTAATGGCACCTTCCTCTCCAGAGGCTAGCCAGACAGAAAATAGCACAGAGACAACAGGTACTAACTCCAACAGCAAGGTAAAAGCTGCTAATGTGAATGCTCCACCTGTAACCAGCAGGGACTGTTAAAAACAGAGTTCCCTACAGCTGAATCAAAAAGCAACTTGTTCAAGGGATGCTGACTGATCTAAAACAGGTGAGAAATTACCTTTGTCCATACTTAGCAGTGAATCATCTCAGATTTATCAAGAGTATAACAGGCCCCACATGTAATCAAGCCCAAGAAAAAACTGAACTCCTCTCCAAAACCATAATGTACTCTGCCTTCTCTCTGCTGTGGCTTGCACAAACAAGGTAGCCACTCTCAAGCCAATCCAACGTGCAGCTCCACCATCTCTTTATCTTCCCTCCCAGATGTCCAGTGTTTCCTCAGGAATACACGTGTTCTTCTATTAGGAAAACCACTCTCTCTCTTTTACTAGGATCAGTACTACCTTTATCAGCACCATGTGCCACATTTTTCTATGCTCAAAAAACAGTGCTGAGTGCTCCTGAAAATTTGGCTTCTGCTGAGTTGCCTGAATAATTATTTAAGAAATTAATTTGGGAGATCTTAGCCGTTTCCCTCTCTCTTGCTCTGGTTCTATAATCAGGGCTACTAGGAGGCTAAGCCTATTTTCCAAGCCAGTTGGAGAAAGTCTATATAAGCATTGGGAATTGTCACAAAAAAAGGACAGCTTTCTTCAGGACCAAGTCTGATCTATTATTTTTATCTCAAATAACAGCTTATGTAACTATTCATGAATTCTTTCACAAACCAAATACATAAATGGTATTCTAACAAAACAAACATCTCCTGTCTACCCAAAAGGGACATGATAAACAATAGTAATATAAATACTTGAAAAATATGAATAATAACTTGCCAGTTTCCACTAAGATATAAAAACATTTTTAAAAGACCAAGGCTAAACACAGGAAATGTTTGCATGTCAGAGGAAATGGGAGTAGAAAAGATGAGCCAAAATCTTTCAACTCTGTAATACCAATTGAATTTCAGGGATATGAAACAGCAGCTTCAGTAAAGAGCAGTGACTCAAATTTTTGACACTTACAGGAAAAACAAGAAGATGCTGAATTAAAGGAGATAAGGAGTCTGATTCATAGCTGTGTGAATAGGCATGAGCCCACTGAAAACAGTGGGGCTCTTCCAATTCAAAGCTTGTGAGGATGGGGCTGAAGTTAACTGAATGGTGAGAAGTAAGGCCTGGCTAAGAATCTAGCTTCCATTTTGATGCAGCCAAAACTGAGGCTGAGCATGCTTCACCGTGTTCCACACGCTCTTCTTTCCTAATCAGCTAAGGGCTACAGCTGTTCTCTTGCTGCAGCTGCATTTCACCGAGTCTTGCCCAAAGCCAAACGACTTAGTTTTATCTTCATCTGACATTTTAGACCTATGGATCTATTTGCCTATCTAAAGGCTATCTGCAAAATTGTATGGGAAAGATTTTTCAAAACTTATGTCAGAACCAGCTTCCTAATAATTCCTATGAATTTTTAAGCATCAAAATATTTTCAAAAAGTTCTTAGGTCCTTAGGAGCTACTGGCTCAGTATATCCTGAATTGAATAAACTAACACAGATGAAACCTCAGGCTGCTGAGACTAGACTACTTCAAGTACCAAACTGCTTCCTGTACAGTTAGGCAATGCATCACTGCTTGGCTTCTTCAGCATAGGCATCATCTTAGCCACACACCACATCACTTTGAAAACAGCCTGTTTCTTAACCACAGAGATGCTCTTGCAAATGTCACTCTTCAATCTTGTGTTCTAACTTGTATCTACATTTTTTCTAGCTTCCTTGAAAGAAAATATTTTGAAACATGCCCATGAAAGCATCACTAAAGAGTAATTCTTTCATGAAGTATTTAAAGCCCTTTCTCAAACTCCTCATTGTCCACTGTAAAGCAGTACGGCTTACCACTGCCACATCTGAAATAAACAGTTTAGTTGTCCATGTGTTAGCAAAAGAGGATGATTTAGTATGGAAAGATGAGGAGGACTGACACACTTGGATTGTAGAGTAAGTTCTGAAGGAAAATATAAGGGCCAGAAGCAGAAAGCAGAGAAAAGTTCAGCCTTGTTGCTACAATCCAAGGAGCCAGAGTCCTGTCCCTGCAGCTGTCGCTGCAACACGGGAGCAAGCCTGCTCCAGCCCAGGTTACTCCAGTGATAGCTCAAGTCCAGACAGACACTGGCATTGTCCTACCCTGCAAATGATGTTGCTGAGCTACAGGCAATATGTACAGCCATTTTACTTAGCTTTTGTGCAAATTAAGGTGGGGTTGTGACACTAACCAAAGTCACTTATGTCTCTTCTGTCCTCAGGTTAGGGTGATGAAATATACTCGGTCCTGTGGTATTAATGTGACCAGCCCCAAACTCAGACACAAAAGCATCAGCCTCCACAATTTGACACTTTTTCTCCCAGACAGACTCAGTTTTATGATTATCTCTTGTTGTTTTACAGGCTTATCCTTTTTTTTGTTTATTGCTTGACATTTTTTACACCTTGTAGGTGGCAATGGGAGTAATGAATGTTTGCTTGCATATGTCCAGAATCATGCTCTTTTAGACTTTAATGCTGAACTCAAAAGTGGCTTGCCCACCTGTACTCCCCAGGCTTTTTATGTTCAGCCAATTCATTGCAAAAATATGAGAGAAAGACTTATCGTACCTGACTTTCCCATCCATGATGGAAAAATAAGACTAAACCATTAAAAAAAAAAAATCAGTTAACACTTAAAAAGGCTTTATAATTAAGTAGGGAAGGCAAGGGCAGTAGGCAGAGGACTTGCATCCAGCATTTTGCTAGACTTAAAAAAATCAATGGGGAATTTGTGGGAATAGGGGAAACAGAACCTGTACAGAGATTTACGAAGCTGTTCTTTGAAACTGCTTTTGACAAAATGAATGACAGTTTTGAAAAGCCCATTTTTAAAGATTTTAATGCTACATCAAACATGTCTTGTTAGATCACATCACAACTGAGGCAAGCTAAAGGGATATGTCGTGGAAAGAGACATGTCAGCCCAGAATTGGTGTACATTTATACACACACACACACGCACAGTCTCTAAGCCTGCATTGCTTTCTTTCCCATACAAAGAGCCATGATTCACATAAGCTGCCCTGAAAAAACTTTACAGTGCCCACCTAATCTTAATTTAAACGCATATGAGTTATGGAAATGAGCTCACTGGTTGTTCATATTATTTTTAAAAATATATTTTGTTCATTTTCTCAACACAGATGTTTTCCAGATTATACCAAACACAAGCACGTAAAGAGCAATGAGCTCAAGTAGATATTAGACCTTTAAAGGTCCCTTCCAACCCAAAGGATCCTATGATTCTATGATAGTAGGCATTTCAGCTCCAGCATATTTCTGGGCTAAAGAAATGGAGAGAGACAAGGCACAATAACTGTTCCAAGTGCTCTGTTCAGCCTTTAGCTGGAAAAAATGAACTGAGACCAAAATAATGTTATTTCTCTTCTCATCACCTAGCAACACTCTCCTTGCTATAAGAACATAGCCATTTAGGAGGAAAAGAAAATTAGAGAGCAGAATGACAGTCTCTGTTCCAGACAGTCCAAAACCTACTGTAAGGTGACAGATACTGAGCAACACAATGCACAATTAGCCTAATAGCAGTTTTCAGAGGCTTGCAGTCTGTCATCTCTGCAGCCACACTGTACAGAGCTCCTCCAACCAAACTACCTTAATGCCTTATGACAGCCCTATAGCAATAAATCTTGTTCCTAAAAATAAACTAGGCATAATGTATCTTCCATGCTCTGCAAGTATGAATAATATTCAGAAGCTTCCAAACTGTTGTTCCTAGAGATTCATTCACATTCCTGTACAAGCTGCCAAAGGGAAGGTTTACAAAGCAGGAAGAAACTGGAGATCACTGGATTGTCTTTTTGCTGTCAAGCTTCAGAAATAGTCATTCTTACATTACTTTTTTTGAGAAACACAGACTGCAATAAAAGTATCTGGTATAAGCTAACTTCAGCAGCAAGAAATAAATAGCAAAACACTGCTAGCCACTTTAGCAATGATTCATTAAAATGCAACGCAGTCCTTTTGGATTGTAATTTGTGACTGTACAAAGATAGCAGTTAGGCTGATGACATTTAACAAGATAGCAAAAAGAAGCAGAAGTAGAATTCTAACTCGTATTCCTACCACCTGTTTGAGATTAATTCATTCCTCACTTTCAACAATATTTTAGCTGGGGGGGAAAAAAAAAAAAACCAAACAAAACAAAACACTACCACCAACCAACCAACTAAATCACAGAGGATTCTGGAATTCCTTTCTTTCACCAGTTTCACTTCAGACAGTCTGTACAATGTCATGCAATCTCCAGATGATTCCCTCTTTTTTTTTTTCTCATTCCAGACTCTCATGGAAGGGAAACTGTTACTGCCTTCAGCAGCTCAATGATTTTTGATCTAAACTTTGAGGCACTGCATCCTTTGGACAGGATAATTGCACTGCAAAAGTTACACACAGGTATCAGCTTTACTTGTAACAATGGGCCTAGTTCTCAGGCTCACAGGAGTTAAGTGGTGGCTGTTGGCCCATGGGTAACGTGGGAGAGGGAAGGAAACCTCAGCACCCCACCTGAAAGCTGAAAAACATAGGAATGCGTTACCTTGGAAGAATTCGGATCTCCTGCTTACAGAAGGTAAGCTCCTGTTTAGACCCAAGATCCTATCCAAATGAAAGGCAAACACCTCACTCATGTCGAGGGGTCTTTTGATGATGCCACAGTGTCCCTGATGACAAGCAGTTCCTGTGGGGCTGGGACCTCTTGCAAACGCTACGAGGACTGCTTTATGAGAAGGTACTTCTTGGATGCTCTCTATCTGAGAATCGGCCAGCATGCGCATGTTTAGGATGTCCTCTCTGCTCAGCCATGAGGGAGAGCTCTCACTGTAGATCCTGATGTTGCTTTCCGCGGGATGGGGCTGTGCCTTTGTCGCTTCAGCAATCCCCCCAGGTCTCTCGAGGCCCCTCTCGCTGAGTGCCATTCCCTTATGCCTGTACTCATTCAGCTGGTGCTTTCTGGCCTCCAGAGCTATTGCTGCTCCCACTGTGCCCGTGGCATGCGCGGCCCTCCCTGGCTGTTGGGCCAAGGCCTCTTCCTGGCCTTTAAAAGTATCTTTTGGAAAGCGCTGCCCATAGGACAAAGGAGTTGTGTGTTTCTTCCTGCGCTTTGGCTTCACTGTGCCTCTGATATTGGCAGGCTTGCTGCGCTTGGACCGCAGGGTGATATAAACGACATTGGGTGGCAGCAAGGTCCCATTGCTACTAAGCTGGGGTTCCTGGAAATTGGGTGGTGACAGGGTGCCATCCAGTGGGATGCCCAGAAAAGGTGTTTGGGCTGCATCTTGAAGGCTTCTGGAACCGATCTTCTGGTGTCCTCCTTTGTGCTGGGGTAAAACATGACCCACTTGACTGATGAGGAATCCCACGTAGATCACACACACGGTGCCCACTAGCAGATTCCTCCTTGTCCTCGGGCGCCTGCAAGTCCAGAGCCTCAGCACCCATGGGGGGCATAGGCAGCAAATAAACAAGTTTTTGATTTTGCTTGGCTGATCAAAGGTGGTCATTTCTCTAGTGAATCCACATGATGAAAACAGCATAAAGTCTTCTGTACATTCCAGCCAGGATGATGATGCATGATTTCCCCTTCACAGCTTCTATTTCTCCTTTTCCAAATGGCTTCCAGCATGGGTGATGGACAGAGGCTACCAATATAGCTGGGAATGTGTTTAGTACTAGGGATGCTGACACTCCACCTCCTCAAGCCTTAAATTCTTATCAGCCACCACAGAGGAAGTGATTGGCTTCAGAGAATGAATGGAGCCAGCTGTGTAAGCAAAGTTTACTGACTTGTAGTCTAAAAGATCTGAAGTATCTCCTTTGCAAACTGCAAACAGAAAAAGATAGTGTTTTATTTCATTATTCACATATGGCTTCTGTGGTTCTATATTTTTGAGAGACAGAAGTTAGAAATACTAGAAATCAGGATGCACCTTTCACTTTCTCATTACAATATGTTAAAAAAAAAAATAAAAAATCATGAAATACCGACACGATTTGCAATCTCAGCTAGCTGTATTCCAGCATTAGAAGAAAAACTTGTCAAATCCAGATCATTATTGTCTTTTTCTTATGAGGCGAAGTCTTCACTAACCTTCATGTTATGCAAATGCTGTAAATTACACAACATTAATCACTAGTAACTGTAGTAAATATGCACATTCACTAATATGAAAGTATATTAGCAATGCCAGATTTCCCTAGTTGAATATGAATATAATTCACATACTTCATAAACACATTAAATATGAAAATACAGTTAATTCTCTTCACTCTTGTGAAGCCATAAATAGGATATAGCTATAGTTTTTCAAATAAAATGACAGTGGCTTACATATCCTTTCAAACAAAATTAAAAAAAAAAAAGAAAAGAAAGAATGAGCCCATGTTGTATAAGTATATTGCTATAAAAATATAAAATCTCTTACCTATTCAGCTTGACACATCCTTCATTCTGCTAAACTCCTTAGGCTAATAAAAGTAACTTAGTAAAAGCTGATGTTCTCAAAGTATTCAAACAAATATTTCAGCCTTAAGTATGGTTCACATTTAGGTATTTCATTGTAAGCTAACTACTGTTTGGAAGCTAACTGTACTGAGAGGTGGTTTGCATATGAACAGCCATAAACTTACATGAACTTCACGTTATGGGGGAAAAAAAAAAAAAAACAAAAAAAAACCAACTCCCAAACCAGCAACTTCTATTTTGAATTCTGTAATGAAAAGCCCTGTGAAGTATGTGCCTTCCAAGAGTGCATTCCATCCATTTCTAACTCCTGAGGGCCCTCTAGTGAACTGCATGCAAATGTACTGAAGAAATTCCCATTTTCCACATTTATTTTTTTTTAAGTATAAATAACCCCTCTGCCCCCTGAATTTTAGAACTTCTGGGAATAATATGTTCTTATGATGAGAAATGAAAAACAGATAGCAGCTTTTAAAATGCTATTAACGCGCTGTTAAATAGCTCAGGAGCGTTTCCTGTTTGTGCTTTCCCAAGTGAGGCACAGTACAGTCATATACAGATAGAAAAGCTGAGGCAGAGAAGTTAAGGGCTTGTGCAGAGTTATGCAGTGAGACACTGGCAGAGCTCTGACTTCTTGCCTAGTCTAAGTACAAAATAATAAAACCTATATGTTTGTTGCAGTTCAAGCTAATGGAGATATTCTCTTCTTCATAATTAATACTAATGGGAGTAGAGGGTTACAGAATCGGTTTGTTTCAGATGGGTCTAATATGAATTTATAAAACTTTCTGAGTGGATTTTTTTTTCCATAGCCATCACTTTACTTTTTTCTCTAAATGTGTATTACTGAATTAAGATTTCAGCGTCTGTGCCCATTACCAGGAAAAGAACCTTCATATCAGCTGTTTTTTTTTCCAAGTCTCAGTTCTCAGATGAATCGGAATTGTAAGAAATCTCTCTGGTAATGGAAGTTTTTCTCCTTTTTATTCTTCAGTTCAAATTTTACTGAAGAGTCATATCCCAAAGATAGACAATTAATTCAAAAAGCTCCAGATAAGTGTATGAGTAAAGTCACTAAAGCTGTGGCTACTGCAGCTTAACATTTTTTTTTTATACTTTAAAGAAGTTGCCACAGATGGACATTATAAGATCAACCTTAGATGCTTGAGGGTCACACTGAAACATAAAAGGTCATTAGTGAGAGGTTCAAGCTTTGCAACCCGTTTGAGGAGCAGACACTGTCTATGGCTCACAGTGAGAACAGCCTCCTGTAGCCTATTTAATACCAGTGCAAAGCGAGTGCAAAATATCAGCAAAGTTATATGGCTAAAACCAGGGTAAATAAGGGTAACTGGGTATTGAAGCCTGAGAAAAGAATTTCACTCATTGTGCATATTTATACCTATGCATGAAGAGTTTTTTAAAAAATATTTAAGACAGGTTCCCCCCTTTAAGGCTACATAATGAAAACAAAACAAATAAAAACAACTCCCACACAATTACACCTCCTGGATTCTGTTTTGACCTACTGGTGATTTTGACAACAAATAATACAGCATGAAGCTTTTACCCCACTATATGTCTTCCATGTGTCTTTGGATTATTTTGCAGGGTTTTTACTTTATGTTGCTAACGACACAGAGTTGCTTGAGTTGGAAATGTATCACACTGCAACAGTTGTTTTCAAATGCCCTGTTCTTGTATGTAGGCAGCACCATGACCTGTCCCTTACAAACATGGAGTGCCAAAACAGTGCATTGTAGTTATTAACAGCTTTCCTTTGCTATGACATTTCTCTTTACTTAGAACTTTGGAAACTATATAATCTGCAACTCCTTAAAGATTTTCTGGAGGAAATTACAAAAAAATACGGAGAATTCTTCTTCACTCCTCATTTCATCTGCAGCCTTGAAATCAAAATGCGGTGTACCCACAGATGTACAGTGTTGACTGCCGAGGGTTTTTTGCGGTTGAATGTGATGATAACAATATTTCTTTCACTCTTCATGTTCAGAATGGAGAACTCTTTCTTTCATTGCTACATCATTACCTTCTTAGGAATTCAACCAAGTAGGATACAATATCTGGTTAATTTAGCAGATATTTGCCTCTAATTCTGGATATTTAAATTATAGCATATTGAGAGACATTCTTTTTTGCAGCTCTTCTGCCATACAGCTCCAGCACCCTGCTAGATTTCACAAAATAATTAAGGCTGGAATGGCTGTGGACTTGCTTGGAAAACAAATGATCATGTTTCAGGCAAGACAAAGAAAAAGCTTGGTGTTCAGGTGGGTAGTGATCTTCTTCCTGGAATCATCACTAACCCAAAGCTGCAGCAGGGCACCAAATGGCATTACTGAGCAGAAACGGGACTTCCTCTGTGGTAATAAAATATCCCATGCTAGTTTTTTTGAAAGAATAGATTGAACAATACTATTTTTCTGACCAAATTCCGGCCTAGGTTATTGCATTTTTCCTACCTATATTTAGCCTGTCATGTCAGTTACATTCTGTATTTATTCCTTGCTCTAAACTCTATCTGTGGTGTTGCCATCTGTGTCCATTAAACTCAACTTCTCCTATAATTTTTTTACATATCCAGATTTCAGGGCCAGTGTTATCCTGTCCTAAGTTTAGGAACACAGGAATATCAAAACTAATATTGGAGAACAGCAATGAATGGAAGAGGGAAATTTAAGAAGCATTTTCTAGTCCCTGACATTTCTAGGTATAGTTTGAAAATGTAAATGAATAGCTGAATTGTAGATTTGCAATTATTTTCTTATTTTTGTTTAAATTCTGAAATTAATCTCTACCAGCATTTCTTGAAGAAATCAGATCAACTTGTGCTTGTGGGAAGGACTGTCACCCAGGTTGCTGTTGATGGTGTTGGACAAGCTACAGACTCTGAAGCAGCTGATGGCCAGCACTGCCACCAGCCTTTCTGTTAAACAGTCTCTGGCCAACCTGCAGGAGATGGCTGGGCTGAGCCAGTGACCACCAGTAACAAGCTCCTGCATCTGGACTCATGCTGGCAACTTCAAATTGCAACATCTAGTTACTGAAATGCTCTGCCCCATTTTCAAATACCTGAAGATGGGAAGATATTAGTAACACATTTTTAGGAAAGAACAGTGAGGAACAGGTGAGTATCAGTTTGAGTGGGATAGAGACAGTAATGACAAGTGGTTGCTGATGACTCCTCTGAGATTCATTTGTCCAAATAAAACCAGGGGCAGAATTTTTGGTAAACATTTCATTCAAGATTCTTCTGAAGCCAAAGCTCAACACCACTTTTATCCCTGTACACTTGAAAGGGTGTAGTTTTATGTTAGGCTGCTTAATTTTGCATGCTCATGCTTTCTATGTGCAGGCAGTTCAATGTAAAAGCAGATAAATATTTTTTTTAACATTTTCCTTTTTTTTTTTTCTTTCCTGAATAAGATAATGCAACACATAGAGTCACATTGCCTTTGGAATAAAGAGGACTTCTTTTTCTTCCATGCTACATTTGTGATTATCAGACAGGATATTGTTCCTCTCAGATGCACTACAGCTAAGCTGTTTCCATAGAGACGTTCTGCAGTTCATCTCTAAATGTCACACGGACAGGCATTTATGTTAAAATGATAGGTAAATGGTGCACTCCTAGCATTACTGAATGCATGGGACTGAGGACTTATTCTTTAAAGAAAACCTGTATGTCCTAATTATGGAAAATGCAGATTTGATTTGCAAAACATGAAGCGTTACTTTAGAACGCCTGTGCTGTGTTTGTAAGATCGATTTGGGCTGACATCTGGAAACTGTACTCCGAGACAGCAGAGAGAAATGTTTGCTTCCTGACTCAACATGCGCACTAATACTCTATGCTTTACTGGCCTGGGTCAAATCCTTACAGGGAAATACACAAAACTTCCTTCTCGACATTGTGCATTAGTTTATTCTTTCCTACTGGGTTTTGGCGGCCGAACAAGGCAATTGTTGTGCTTAGGGAAAATCCCCTAAGCCGTGTGCCGGCTGCCCAGCCGGGTGCCCT
>NW_008608764.1:0-974 GCF_000691845.1 Merops nubicus | reverse complement strand
GGTGTGATTTACCTGTGCAGATACCTGAAGCCCTCTCATGGCATGCAGTGTCTTCCCAGGCTCTTTTTATCCTGCCGTGTATTGAATGTGAGTGATTGGCAAGCCAGTACAGGTCTGCAGATTACCTGAATACTGAAAAACCTTTGATTTCAAAATCATTCCTTGCATTTCTGGTGGGATTATCATAACTTCTTTTTTTTTTTTTTCCCTGGTCATGGCTGGGTGGGGAGTGACTTTTAGTCCAAGGTGCTCTGACTTCCGCCTTTTTTTCCCACCCTGTGGTCTCTGGCTGTCATAACACACAGAAGTCATGACACTGTGTTTTTCCACAAATGCATGATACCATAAATGAAGATTAGGTGTTATTTTGTCCTCCAGCATAACAAGCTATGTGCACTGGAGGCCTTCCACCTGCACTGTAAGGTTAAAGAGAGGACAGGCTAGTGTGTGGGAGATTTAATTCGTCCTTAAATACCTGGGATAGAACGATAAAGGCGAGAAAGAAGAACTCAGGCAAAATCAGGATCCATCTGCTTGCGTGGATGTGCGTTTTCTCTTTCTTTTTTTGGGTTCGCTTCAAATTGACTCCGCTGCAAATCATCTGTGTGTGAGGCTCCAGCCCCTCTTCCCCCGAAGAGATGAGCACCGCATCTACCTCTTTGGGTGCTGAAACCTCCAGCCTGCCGCGGCCAGCCGCTCGCCACACGCCTCTTGGCGTGCCAGTTCCCCCGTGTCAGAATAGAGCTCTCGCCGCTCTGTTCTGAGGAGGGATGCGGCCGTTTGCCAGGTAAATACCAAAGACAGAACTGGGTTAAAGCTGGGGAGAGATGCAGTGTCTCCCCAGCTCGGGGGTCGGGGAGAGGACGGCGGGCGAGCCTCCCCCCACGCTGGATGCTCAAGCGGGAATAAACAGGGCATCTGTGGAGGAGGGGTTTCCTCTGCATGCCTGCCGCGGGCGCAGCCGGGGAGCTGCG
>NW_008608763.1:2317-31682 GCF_000691845.1 Merops nubicus | reverse complement strand
TGCCCTCCCGGGGCTCTGCCCGCGCTCTCCGCCGTCCCCAGAGCGCAGCGCCGGCGCTGCGGTTTCAGCTGCTGGTTTGAGACGCCTGTGGAGCCGAGTGTGAAGTTTTATTTCCACTTTCTGTTTTGTTGGTTTGTTTTTTTTAGGCAGCCCGTTTCCGTGCGAAGCGTGGAGGATGCTGCATGCTCTGGTATTCGAGTAACTGAGGGAAGTAGCCTGACCATCGCATGCTGTGAAGTATAAGAGAATGTAGCGAGGTTGGAGTTGTAATTTGCACCCTAGTAAGCTCGAGCATCTGATTTTTCTTTCTATTGGTGATCACTTGTATCCACCAAGCTTTTTTAAACAGAAATCTTCGGTTTTCAGGCTAGCGTGTTACAACATCAGGATAACTTCACCAGGTATTGCTCAAATTTTATTGTTTCAACAAAAGGAGCTTGCATCCCCATTCTGTAATTTAACAGCAGGCAGAAACCCATGCAGGTATTGTGTGGTTTCTTTTCCTAGTACCTGTTGTCTCCATTCTTGGCTTTTAAACCTGGATCGTATTATAAAAGTCTCAGCTCTCTAGTCACTTAAAATATTTATTGGCTCATTAAAGAGAACCACATCTGCTGCTGTGAAGCCAAGATTTCTCTTAGAATTCTGTCATAGGACTCTAGGACTCTTTAGTAGTAGGCATTATAAAGCTAATTTTACTATAGTTTTTTAAGAAAAGAGGCTATAAAAGGCAGTGGAAACAGCACAGTTTATCACTCAGGATAGGTTTATTCCTTTAGAGCATTAAAGTATTTCTAAACACTCATTAATTGCAGCACTTGAATGTTTTTTTTATGATCAGCTGTGAAAAAGGTTAGCTTGGACATGTTAAAACTTAATGAAGATTGTTTGTCAGTCCATTAAGAGAACTAGTACGGCAGGATAACTTCGTGATGTCTCATAGTACAAGCCCAAAAGGACATTCACTGAGACTTGGGAAGTGGGAGTCTGGTGAAATGGTAGGTGGAAGTAGTTTTGCAGGCTGTGTAATTAGAAGGAAAGTGGCTGCCAGAGGAAATCCTCCAGCGAGACTCCGAGCAGGCAGATATTTGTGTGAATACCAAAAGGGCCTAGTGCATTTACAGCGAAAGCCAAAAAACCATTTAAGGAGGGATTAAATCATCTGACTCAGGGTTTGAACTAATCTTTATGGGAATGAGAGCTGTACTTTGCTGTGCTATGGGATAGTAGAACGTGTCTTCCACGGTGGCCCTGTGCTCTGCTCGAGTTACCTTCTTCCGAGCCGTGCCGGGGAGGGGGCGTCGGGCCAGCAGGACCACGAGCTCTGCCAGGAGGGAATCAGTCACACCACACTGCTGACTGCTGTGGAGGCAGAAGCTCCAAGGTCCACCTGCTGTAACCTGCTCCCCACGTTCCAATGCAGTGCATGAGAAGAGCAGGAGCTCTGCCTGTGTGTGACATGGGAGTGCTGAAATGCCGCCAGGGCCGTGGGGAGAGCCCCGTGTCTGCTGGCACCAGGGCTTCCTCCCCTCACCGTGGAGTTGGGGCACTCTGGCAGAGTGAGGTGCTCTCCCTGCACCTCTTCCCTTTAGGGAGGAGCTGAAGGAGAGCACTGTACAGCTGCTGGCACGCTGCCTGTTCTTGAAGAGGTGGACTCTGTCCACTCGTCATCGTTCAGGATTTCCTCTCAGCTCTTTCCCCTCAGTCTCAGCTTGGTGGTTACACGCAGGTTTAAAATGACATGCTTTGGGGTGACTTCCCTGTCTGCTGGGGAGATGAAGCACTGCTGAGTCCACCAGTTTTTCTTGGTAACTGTTTCAGCTCGGGGTTGTCCAGGTTGGGTGTTTGACTTCCAGCTGCCGCCTCCAGGCTTGGAGCTCTGCCCTGCTGGGGCTCCTCTGATGTGGAGGGACTGGGTCACCCCTTAGAATTATGTTTCATAAGCCAAAGTGGGTCTTGCCTTGTGTGCTCTGCTTCCTCAGGCAGAAGGGGTTTTATTCCCTGGGTAATTTGGGGTGGGGCTTTTCCTTTAAGTTTTCTCTGGTATTTCAGCATCCTCCTCGAAGGCACCTGGTGCTCTGAGCACAGTGGTTCCCTCTGGTTCATTGTGCCAGAGTGGAAACAACTGAAAGAGGACTGAGAGACAACTGTCAGTAAACTGGGTTTATATTTTTCACATTACCTATTTCCAGTATCTGTTCTTTGTTCACCTGGAGGGAACAAATTTTAATGGCTAAACCAGACCCACACTCTTGCCTTAGAGGAGAAGCAGCTGCCAGGCCACGCTCGCCCCTCACGCCTGTGACCCAGTCTGTGCAGGGGCAGCTCCAGGCTCAGCTGCTGGCAGTGGGGGCTCAGGTGGTCCCATTGCCCCCCAGAAGCACAGGGGAGCACGTTTCCACAAACTGTGTGTTTGATCTAGCACAGTGCTGAAGAGCATCACGAAACGAGGGGAGGAGTATGAAATGGGGTCAGAAATGCACACCCGCAGGCAGCCAGGCCCAGCTTTAGGAAGTTACACTGCAGTGTTTGTTGCAAGATTTTTTGATTCTATTCAATATTCTGGTCTTTCCCATCAAAGAGAGGTCCCAGGTTACTTGAAGTTTAACTTGGAGTTCCAGGTTATTCAGAGTTCCATGTATATCCTGGAATAAGTCAGCTGACAACTACATTTATTCTCCATAATATGGATGAAACAAATTTGTCAGATATTGAATATTCAGAGGCTGGTGTTGGACAGTGAAATGGATTCAGCCAGTAAGTTAGAACTTCAGAAGCCTTGCTTTGTGTAAAGTAGCATTTTTCAATCCAGCTTTTCTCCAGTAGGCAAACAAAATAGCGGTATTAAATATATTTATATCCAAGAAAACCTTTTTTACATTCCATTACATAAATTTCTTTGCCTTGGGAACATGGAGGAACGTTTTGACAGGTAATAGGGTTAAGAATATGTCAGAGTTCAAATAAAATCTGGGCTTTCCTTGTGGCATATGGGAGTTGAAGAAATGACTTTCCATGTTTTTTTGGGGTGCAAATTCTTTCAGTGCTGTCAGATGCTGGGGAAGGAGTGAACTTGTGGAGCGGAGGCAACGTCTCCACGTACCACCAGGACACACCACGTGGGTATTTGGGCAAATCCACGGGAGTGAAGGGAGCAGTGGGTGGTTGTGTGCAGGAAAGTGCCTCCTCGTTAGGGGGTGTACCCCAGAGCAACAAAGGTCCAGCTCCTCTTCCTCTCTCAGCAGTGCCTCTGCCTCTGGCAGGGCCTGGATTGAATCAGGGGGAGATTTAACATCACGTTTGAGGTTTGTATTTCTGAGTTTTCCAAACCCATTTGTGCAGAGGGTCCGTGGTGTGTCTTAAAGTGAAGCTGGAGAGTGTGACAACGTCTGTGACATCTTATCAGCCCAGTGGGTTTCCCAGGCAAGTCACACTGTGATCCACCAGCAGCACTCAACCTTCTCCTGCAAAACTCCTGCTCAGAGGAGAGCTCTCCTGCAGGCTCTGGGGTTTCACTGCTTAGGATTTTGCCTGGATGAAAATGTAAAATGATAACGGTCAATAAAATACACAGCCCATAAGTTATTGATTGTCTGTTTTCATCTTGTGGCTGCAGTCTTCCAAGAATTTTAAGCCGAATGCTCTTTGTGGTACATGAAATTCAGAACGTGGTTACCTTTGACTTGTTTCATGTAGAGCCAGTTCTCCCCTCCTGGTGGGGCAGTACCCGGCCCTTTGGAGACTGAAGCAAAATAGCTTTGGAGGAAAATTTTGTCTCCTCTGAATCCCTTCTTTGGGGGGAGAGGAGAGAGAGAGGAACGTTGAAGGGAGGAGGAGGGGAGGGAGGAAAACGCCGGGGGCAGAACGAGCACGAAGTGAGTTCTGGTTGGGTTTATTTTTTCCCTCCTCTACAAGCTAAATTTTTACCAGCATCATATTTCATGTGTGTCTCTGAGGTATAAGGGAGCACTCATATTTTAGACTGAAACAGAGATTTATTCTCTGATTTTTAACAACCTAATTGATGCGAGCTGTCTGTAATGGAGCAGCAGTTGCATAAGCTTTGAAAGTTCCTATCCCATTTGTATGCTAATGGCTCTTCAAGGCGGATTTCTCTTCAGGGCTGGGCATAAAAACAAAGTGCTGCAATCGCTCCCTGATCAAAAATGACTTAAATATGTACTTTTCTCAGTTTAACCTTGGGCAGAGCATTTTTGGCATCGGTGAGGGCTGTTCCCGTGTAGCCTTTTGTAATTAGGAGGTTTGAAGTTCGATTATTTATGCAGAGTCTTTATGGGTGGTTTGTTCTCTGGTGATTTTGCATTTGAAGCCTTTAGGAAACGGGACAACTGCAGGAGTTTTCTTGGTCTTTGATATGGTATCAGGTATTTGAGGAATTCAGTATTTTCCTTGACTTCCTCACACGGTTGTTCCATGTTAATTAGTTTATATCTGCACCGTGCTCTGAAGCTGTAAAGTGTTGTTGCTCCTTAATTAAAAAATTGCCGTTTAAACGGATGTGGGTAATTCAAAGCGACTCTTCCCATAGCCCCACTCCACAGGCCATGTTTGGGCTTTAATTACCCCATTATTCCACTGGCTGCCCAAACCTGGGAGCCACATCTCCCCCCAGCCCCCTGCGAGACCCTCACCTGCCTGGGTTCACCCCACCCAGTGCCAGGCACTCGCCCCGACCTCTGGAGAAGGGGCAGGAGCTGGATCCCTGTGCAGAGCCTGGAGCAGGACCCACAACAGGACCCAGCACTGCCAGGTCCCCACTGCCCCGTGTCCCTCACACCACATCTCCACGGCTTGGAAACCCCTCCAGGGGTGGGGACTCCACCACTGCCCTGGGCAGCCTGGCACAGCCCTGGGCAACCCTCCAGGGGAACAAATTGTTCCTCAGGGCCAACCTCAGCCTCCCCTGGGGCAACTTGAGGCCATTGCCTCTTGTCCTGTCCCTTGTTCCGTGAGCCAGAAGGTCTCCCCTGAGCCTCCTTTGCTCCAGGCTCAGCACCCCCAGCTCCCTCAGCTGCTCTTCACAAGAGCAGTCTCTTGAAAAAAGCAGCTAATAGGATCAATAAACCTTTTAGTATCTTCTCATCCGATTTTCAGGCACACCTCGCAGGGCTTCACCTCACCCCATAATTCTGCCCTGCTGGGTGCTGAGCACTGATGCTGGGCAGGGAACTTGTTGGTTCCTGCCCAGGGCAGTGGTGGAGTCCCCACCCCTGGAGGGGATTCCAAGCCGTGGAGATGTGGTGTGAGGGACACGGGGCAGTGGGGACCTGGCAGTGCTGAGGAAGGGTTGGACTTGAGCTTAAAGGTCTCTTCCAACCAAAATAATTCCATGGTTGAACGGTTTTAAATGTGTGGCCGTGGAGATTGGGAGTTGGTTACAACAGGAGCCTTAAGACAGGATTTCCACGGGGAGCTTTCACTGCCTGGGTCTGTGGTTTGAAAGGATCTGGGCAGGGCCACCACGTGGAGCTGCTTTGTTTGGTTTTTGCTGTAGAGCAGTCCCACCGAACGTGAGCGCGGGTCTCTCTCCAGGGCCTGGCTGGTGCTCCCGGGGAGGCAGATGTTCCAGCAGCAATGAGGGATGGCCCTGTGTTGTGTGCTGCCGTCGCCATGGCAACAGGCACGGGCTCAGCACACCCAACACGGGATTTCGACATCCAGCCAGGTCAGTGAGTGGTGGTTTTGGGCACACACCCAGGGCCTGGGGCTGCCCAGAACCCCTCCTGGCACCTCTGGGGCAGAGTCAAGGAACGGGCAGAGCGGAGACTCGTGCTGTACGTCCAACACTGTAAGGAGTGAGCGGGTGTTGGAGACCTGTGCCAGACACCCTGCCCAGCACAGCTCCTCAGCCACGGCCCCCTCGGGCCCTGAGGCCTCCACCTTCCTCAGACCAGGAGGAATTTGGTGAGAACAATAAGATTTCAGCTCCTTGGCAAACTACACTTTTTTTTTTTTTTTTGAGGAAGCATGAAATGGCTCCTGAAGCACAGCACAGATAATCTGTGACTTCATAACCTTCAGCAGCACATGAAAATAAAGCCAGCCCCAGTTTTGGGGGCTGCTTTGCCTCTGGGGAGGTTTGCTTCAGCAACAGCCAGTTTACAGCCACAGGAGTTACCCCGGTTCAGCGTCACTACTGCATTGAAAATTGGGATTAAACTTGTTGCTTCCCTGGGATGTTGTACAAGGAGCAAATCTCACATGGAATTTAGGACAAAAAGCTCCAGGAATTCCTGAAAAATGCAGAGGCCTTTCTTCACTGCGAATCAAACATCCCAAGTCCTCTAGAGCAGGTGTCCCCAGCTGGGGAAGAGCTGTCGGGAGGGAGGCTCAGGGTGGGAGAGGAGCTGCTGCTGCTCTGCAGGGATGGTTCAGGGAAGATGGAGAAGGAACCACCAGAAAGCTGCTGCCGGGTCCTGCTCCCAGGCTGGGCTGGGAGGGAAGAGCCTGGGGTGACCACAGGCCAGAAGAGACACAGAGCCCCAGCATGGTGGGGTTGGGAGGGACCTCTGGAGATCATCTTGTCCAATCCCCCTGCTCCAGCAGCTCACCCACAGCAGGGTGCCCAGGGTCACAGCCAGGGGGGTTTGGGATCTCTCCAGAGCAGGAGACTCCACAGCCTCTCTGGGCAGCTGCTCCAGGCTCAGCCACCCTCACACCAAAGAAGTTTCTCCTCCTGCTCAGGTGGCACCTCCTGGGTTCCAGTTGGTGCCTGTTGCCCCTTGTCCTGTCACTGGCACCACTGACCAGAGTCTGGCCCCAGCCTCTTGCCCCCCGGGGCCCTTTAGCTCTTGCTCAGCACTGATCAGATCCCCTCTGAGGCTTCTCTTCTGCAGCTGCACAGCCCCAGGGCTCTCAGCCTGGCCTGGCACAGAGATGCTCCAGCCCCTCAGCAGCTTCCTGAGGTGCCTCTCCCCAGCTCTCCAGCCCTCGCTGGGTGGCAGCACAGCAGCTCTGGTGCATCAGCAACTCCTCCCAGGTTTGTTTTTTGCCACCCTGTCCCCTCGCCCAGGTCACCCTCAGGGCAGCGAGGCCTGAAGGGGAAATGGGTGAGAAGGTGGCAGGGGCCTGAGTGCTGAGGTGGAGGAAGCAGCAGGAGCCACGTGTGTGAAGGAGATGGGCCAGAAAACAGCTGTGGCAAAGCCACCCACAAGCCAGAGAACCCAAGGAACAAGGCTTTAAAAATACCAGCAGCTTCCCAGAAGAACGCAGACCACTTTTCTTAACTGAGTGGAATTAGTTTGAGAGAACAATCCCCCCTAGAAATAAAATTCTTTAGCCATTGGATCACTAAGTAATGAAGGGGGTTGCTCAGCGACCTACATTGGAGGCCTCCAACGGATCCCTGCTCAGCTCAAACTGTGTTGCTCTGTGGGCTACCCTGGAGCCAAATACTCTCCCAAAATCCAGAGGCAGAACCAGCCCCAGCCCAGGCAGCTCACAGCCCAGGCTGCCGGGTCTCCCAGAGCCTCGCCAGGGGCCTGGCACCCTTTGTGTGTCCTCAGACCTTTGTGGGTGCAGCAGCAGCACTGCTCGTTCTGCCGAGGAGACACCAACCCAACCAGAGGGGAAACGTTCTCCCAGGGCAGACACTCGTGTCTCCCCTTCATAACTCTGCAGCTCCCCCCTTGGATTATTATAAGCCCCAAAACTGACGGTTTCTCCAGGAACAGAGCAGAAAAGCACACGAGCCAAGGGTACTGTCTGACACCAGGTGTCCCCCTGGGCTGGTCTCTGGCCCTTTTACTATCTCCTTTAAACAGGAGGAGGAACATTCATTTTTTCTCACCTCACTTAACTGATTTTAACCCCTAAGGGAGGGGGTGTGGACCTGGGGACGTTCCCTGGGACAGGGAGATGCAGAGCACAGCACAGCCACGTGCTGAGTTGCTGATGGTGCCATCTCAAACTCTCTGAGCCTTGCTCAGACCATTTGATTTTTACTGCCATTAGACCTAAAGAAAGTTAATTTGGGGTTATTCTACATATACAGCCAGAGCCTGTGGCTAGTGAATTATAACAGTCTCCTATTTCCCAGCATCAGCTATCTAAGGATTCTGTCCAGAAACACCAGATAACGTCATTCTATACCAGACAGAGAAGTAACCAGGTTACAGGGAAACCCAGAATGAACACAGACACCTGAAGGAACCTGTCACAGCAGCTGCTGTCTCACTCAGGGTGGTAAATGCACTAAACCAGTCCCTGGGCACTGCCACAGCCTCCTGCTTCTGACAGGGAAGGGCAGGGGCTGGGCCCCTGTTTTCAGCTGCACACACTCATGCAGACTGAAGTAAATTGAAAGGTTTCTGAATACTCCAGAAACCATCAAGTGCAGATCTTGCACCTGGGTCAGGACAACCCCCGGTGCCAGCCCAGGCTGGGGGTGAGGGGCTGGAGAGCAGCCCTGGGGAGAAGGCAGGGAGGGGATCCTGCCCCTCTGCCAGCTCTGGGGAGACCCCCCTGCAGTGCTGGGGCAGCTCTGGAGTCCTCAGCACAGCAGAGCCAGGGACCTGCTGGAGCGGGGCCAGAGGAGCCCCAGCAATGCCCCGAGGGGGGAACCCCTCTGCTGGGAGCCCAGCAGGAGAGAGTTGGGCTGGGGCAGCCACAGAGGAGAAGGCTCCAGCTGGGGAGACCTGCTGGGGGCTGCCAGGACTGCCAGGGGCCTGCCAGAAAGCTGGGGACAGACTTTGGAGCAGGGGCTGTTGGGACAGGACAAGGGGGGATGGTTTGAAACTAGAAGAGGGAGATTGAGACTAGAGAGAGGGAAGAAATGTTTGACACTGAGGGTGGTGAGCCCCTGGTTCCATAAGCACAGGAGGCTGCTGAGCCCCCCCAGGGGCATGTCTGCAGGCACTTACCACGGGGCAGCTCCTCTGTCCTACCTTCACCTCATGCACCTTCTCAGCAACTCGTTTGCTTGACCCAAAGTCTCGGAGGCTCCTGGGCTGGAGGCAGTGGGTGCAGCCCAGAGGGAGGACTGGCCAAAAAGCAGCTGGTGTGGTGGCAGGGTGACAGAGTGACAGAGCCAGGGAGGCCTGGAGCTCACCCCTGCAGAGCCTTGAGTCCTGCCCAGCCCCAAGTCGCTGCAGCCTTAAAAAATCAAAAGAAAAAAAAAAAAAGCCAGAAGCTTCACATACTTTAAACGATTTATTAGAACCCATAAATGTTGATTTCATTAGAAGAATGAAGTTAACACCTAATTCAGGGTGTAATTACATCTTAAGACAAAAAATCTATAACGTTTAAATACAGTATTTACTGAAGGCTGCTACTCTCAGAGTCCCTGTCGGGTTCATCCTGGTGCTGTGTATTAGTGCAGTGTCTAATTCTGAGCAGGTTCAGCATTTTATTTTTAACTGAGAGTACATCACACCATGCAAAGGGCTGTTCCCCACCTGCCTCCCAGGAGTATGGAATGAAGAGCTCAAGTCTGAAACAAAAAACTACCCCTTGAGGTGCACCATTGGAATCTGAAATGTTTATTTCTTGTAGGTTTGATTGGTATAAGATCCCCATAGAAAAAAAAATTTTAAAACTATATGACTGCTGAAAAGTGATGTAAAAGGTTTGCTGAACTGGCATCGAGTAAACCCAAACTTAGATCAAACCCAGCCTGAGTGTGGAGATAAAGTACAATCACCCATGTCAGGGGCCCTTGGATTTCATTTCACAGTAGCCCTTTTGGAGAAAAAGGGGTTAAAAACCTTCATTTCCACTACTGTGGAGCAACAGAATCACCTCTGGCAAATGCAGAAAGTGCTTAAACACAGAACACAAAAAGGATCTCGAATACAGACCTTCTGACAGAGGACATCAGACCATGGGACAGGACCAAAGGACCACACTGGGAATTACCTGGAGTGACAGGGGCGAGGGCAGGACAGGGAGAGAGCACCACGGGGGGCAGGGGGCAGCTCCCCCGGCCAGCCCCGCTCCTCTCGGCCCCTCCTCTCCCACACCCCCACAAACCTGGGCTGGATTATTTTCCGTGACCTCTGAAAAGAAACTTTTGCCAGGATGGATCAAATGGTTCCAATTCCAACGTCGCCGATTTCCAGCACTGCCGTGGTGTGTGAGGCCGAGGAGGGGGCTGGGGAGGAGGGGGCTGGCCGAGGAGGGGGGTGGCCCGGCTCTTCCCCGGGTCCATTAAAGGAGGAGGAAATGTTTAATGGTTCAGTTTTCATTCTCCTGCAAAGCACGGCCCCCGGAGCTCTGCAGTCCCGCAGGAGGAGTCCTTTGGCTGTCCGTTGTTTCCACAGTGTCTCTGTTACATGAGGTACAAACTGTACAAGTTCTCCCGTTTTACAAAGTTTCCCACTTGCTGAAGCAGTTCAGCCCCTATTTATAAGATCGGTTTTAACCGTAAGGTTTATTACAGATAAGGTACAGCCTAAGGAACTGGCTCGATGTAACAACAAAAAAATGTGGGTTTAATACAACCTGGGATAGTACAAGTGTGTCCATCTGTAGAGGGCTGGGTCCAGCCCGGCGCTGCTCCCTGGGGGCACCACACGCTGGGGGAGCAGGGGCTCAGTCCCACAGCACCCCGGGCTCTCCGGCTGCTCCTCTCTGCCCAGGCCCCCCCAGGCCTCACAGGGGGCCGTTGCTGAAGCGGCTTTTGCCATAATCCACCAGGTCGTTCTGCAGATCTCTCTCTTCATCGTCTGCAATCAAAGCACTGGGATCAGATCTGGTGGGACGCTGCTGAGGGAATATTCAGCTGTGCCCTCGCCGCCGCCATGCGGGCCCGGCCTGCTCTGCACCCCTGGTCCTGCCACCCACTGACCTGGAGGCTGCAGAGCCACGTACACCGACTGACAACAGCTGAGAGCCTGCCCGCAGGCACTGCCAGCCCCCGAGCTGCACAGCCAGCCCCTCGCCCGGGAGCCCCGGGCTGAGGGAAGTGTTCCCACCCCCTCCTCGGGGCACAAGGGTGGCACCTTCCCCACAACCCCGCCAGCACCTTCCCCGGCGATGGGACCCTTGCACCAACAACGTCTGTACCTCCTGTAACCTCCCACCTTGGGCTTGGGGGTAACATCTGAAGAGATACTTTTAAGGCCGTAAGAGGCAGCTCTGAACCTTCCCCCTCAGCCCCCAGCAGAAACCCGGCTGCTGCAGCGCTGCTGCAGGGTCAAACACCCTCTGGAACAGACCCGCCCAGGACCCCTCAGCCCGGGACCCTTCAGTTCCTCGAGTGCAGCCACCCCCCAGCACTGCCAGGTCCCCACTGCCCCGTGTCCCTCACACCACATCTCCACGGCTTGGAAACCCCTCCAGGGGTGGGGACTCCACCACTGCCCTGGGGCGCCTGGCACAGCCCTGGGCAACCCTCCAGGGGAACAAATTGTTCCCCAGGGCCAACCTCAACCTCCCCTGGGGCAACTCGAGGCTGTTCACAAGTCCCATTTGTTCCCATTAATGAGCTTCCCCTGTGTTTCAAAGCTGTTCTCTACTCTCAGGAGAGGCTCGTTTGGAAAGCAAAGCTTAAGGTTACTTTTCCAGAAGATAAAACTGTCTGAAGCTCTTCAACACTTCCACACCAGTTACCCACCAGCCTGCACACAAAGGAAGGACCCAACTGCGACCAGTTCTGAGAGCAAAGGCCTGAGGCTGTTCTACACAACACGAGCCTTTCTTTGGGAAGAAATTACCAGCAGTGCAAGTGGGTACCACTTGACTTCTATAATCCTCCACCACCCAGCCACCACAGCATCTTGACTCCAGCAGGAGCCCAGAGCTTTTCCACCCCCCCTTGCCCCGAAGCAGGTGACCGGGAGCAGGATCCACGTGGGATCCCAACAGCCCCAGAGCCTGTAGCCCACATTTGTGTATTTTCCTCTGATAATTTCAGCCCAAGGCCCACACATTTCTAGTGGCAACAGAAAAACATGTTTCATTAAACTGCTTTGTTTGCACATGCCACATTTGTTCTAGCCTGATGCAAAACCATGTGATGTTTTTCTAATAGTTTTTAGACAGAAATTCAGAGTTTTTTTTTCCCCTCCTCTCTAAACAATTACAACCACCCTCCAACTGAACCCCCCCAATTTGTCCCTCCCCTACCCCTCAAACCAATCAGTGTAAAGATTAAAGCAGACACTTCTGCTTCTGGAAGCACCACCGGCCACACTGACTTCTGTCAAATCAAGTCAACAAGTTATTAGGAAACAACAGAAAAAATGGCTAGGAAAACAAAGCCTGAGGCAGCAACATACACTGCTCACTGCTCTTCATGGAAAGGCTCCCAAAAGACTTTAATATTCAAAACCTGATATTAAATCCATTATGTCTATATAGATATACAGAGGGGTGGATCAGAAAAAAGGTTTCCCCCTAAGTCCAAATTTAAAGACAGAGGTGCCCAGGGTCACAGCCAGGTGGGTTTGGGATCTCTCCAGAGCAGGAGACTCCACAGCCTCTCTGGGCAGCTGCTCCAGGCTCTGCACCCTCACACCAAAGAAGTTTCTCCTCCTGCTCAGGTGGCACCTCCTGGGTTCCAGTTGGTGCCCGTTGCCCCTTGTCCTGTCACTGGCACCACTGACCAGAGTCTGGCCCCAGCCTCTTGCCCCCCGGGGCCCTTTAGCTCTGGCTCAGCACTGCTCAGATCCCCTCTGAGGCTTCTCTTCTGCAGCTGCACAGCCCCAGGGCTCTCAGCCTGTCCTGGCACAGAGATGCTCCAGCCCCTCAGCAGCTCCATGTCTTCTGCTGGACTCTCTCCAGTGGTTCCTGGTCTCTCTGGAACTGGGGAGCCCAGCACTGGACACAAAACTCCCGAGGTGGCCTCTCTGGGGCAGAGTACAGGGAGAGGAGAAGGTCCCTCAAGGTCTCTCACCCCCCCTTTCCCGAGTGGCACCCAGGAACACTGTTCCTGTTGCTGGGAAGACTTTGCAGCACAGCAGGTACTCACTCCTGCTGCCTGAAGCCATGGCAGCACCCTGCTGCTCAGCAGATTGTCGCAGCACTGGGCTGCTGGTGACGACGAGCCCAAAGGCAACTGCCCCACTGGAACTGGTGGCCAAAGCCTCCAGAAAGCCTCCAGAGCTGTGTTCTGCAGCCCAGCTAAGGAAGGGTGATGGTGAGGAGCTGGGTGTCACTCCTGGCTTGTCACCCTTGCTACGGGGACTGAACCCAGGCAAGTCCTGAGATCTGCTCCGAGCTGCAGCAGCGCAGAGCTCAGACAGCACCACGCCCTGACCTCCCACCTCCTCTTCAGCACCCACCAGAGCCACCAGAAGTGACTCCCCCACCCCACAGCACTGGCAGGAGCAGCCTTGCATAGCTGGGTACCTCCAGTTAGAAGGAGGCTTGTACAAGCAAACCCCAGACCAGTAACAACCCACCCAGAGAAACAGGCACCAGCAGTACAAGGAGACTAAAATCTGCTGCTGGTCTGGGGCAGAAGCGTATTAAAACAGGGCACATCTTCTGGAGCCACAACAGAGCTTTCAGTTTTATCAGAAAGCTAATTAATTTCCCAGGGTTCTGATCCATACTTTTCTTTTGCTTGTTCATGGATTTCAAGCTACCAGCCCAGCCCCAGATGCTTACACTGCACAGTTCCATGTGTGTCCCCAGAAATCAGCTGCTTTTTATCAGCTTCTCCCATTAATTATACCGATTAATTGCAGGTCTGAAAAACTAGCAGCTAAAAAACTTGCATTATGAGGATCAAAACCAGAGTGTCTGTAGAACTTCACAGAATCACAGAAAGGTTTGGGTTGGAAGGGACCTCAAAGATCACCTCATTCCAACCCCCCACCCATGGGCAGGACACCTCCCACTAGAGCAGGTTGCTCAAGGTCCCATCTAACCTGGGCTTGAAGAACATTTCCAGGGATGGAGCATCCACAGTTTCCCTGGGCAACCTGGGCCAGGGTCTCACCACCCTCAGAGTGAAGAACTTCTTCCTTACATGTAACCTGAATCTCCCCTCTTGCAGTGTGAAGCCATTGGCCCTCATCCTACCCCTACAAGCCCTTGTACAAAATCCCTCCCCAGCTTTCTTGTAGGCCTCCTTCAGATACTGCCCACAAGAAGGTCTCCCAAACCGCAAGAAAACTTCAACAGTTGTTTTTGGTTTTTTTTTTTTTTCCCCTCGTTCTTTATCTTGCAGTTTCCTTGACTGGAAATATGCTCTGTGGGTTTACACAGACATCTCCACCTTGCAGACATGCAACCCTTGCACAGAAGGAGAGCACAGAGTGAGATGGAGCAGGGCAGAGGCAGGCGGGACGGACGGGGTGAACATGCACACCCGGGGGTTAGGCAGGGTGGAAGTGTGTTTAGCAAGGAAAACCAGGAGCCTGTTGAATCTGTGTACCATGCACAAACACTGGACTGGCCAACGGAGCCCCTGTGGCAAACGGCCTTGAGGCAGGAGTGACAGAAGCACCAGACTGAAAACCTTGCTTCTGTGTTTGAACATTGCCTTGGTGATGCCAAGATCAGAGCCCACCGAGGCAGGTGCCAGCTCAGAAGGCCATGGCTGAAGTGTGAGCTTCTAGCAGCTCTCCACCCAGCGAGGTGTGTGAAGCCCTTGCTGCCCACGGCCAGCACCCCATGTCCAGTGGGGAGCAAAGCTCCTTGCCCAGATTGCCCACAGCCTCTTATTCTGCACCAGCAGTTTGCCACCAGCTCACGCCAGCGAGGCTTTACACAAATTCAACAAGTCAGCTCGGCGTGGGTGTTGTCACAATGGGATGGAGACAAGGCCCAAGCTCACCTTGGACGTCTTCTTCTCCACCATCACCATCCTCTTCCTCATTGTAAGCCAGCTCGGCCTGTTTGTCTGCCTCATACTCACCCACGTTACCATCATCCCCATTATAATCTGCCAGTTTAGAGCCCTGCTGCGGATCAACAGGGGACTCATTCTCATCAAAGAACCGGCCTGTGAAGTAGGCAAAGGATTAAGTCAGAAGCAGAGAGGAAAGAAACAGGAAGGTTCTCACCGAAAGCAGACTGCAGGTTAGGGCAGTCGGGGTTTGTAGTGTCAGCTGGAGGAGACAGGGGAGAGGGGACAGGGCATGGGCAGGGCAAACATCCCACAAAGGATGTCCTCGGTCGCTCGGAGCCCAGAGCTTGTGACATCTGGTTGTTCTGAGCTCCACTCTTCAGAGTGAGGAGCCAAAGTCAGCAACCCAACAAACAGCTCTGGTGTTGGTTACCTACAGGCACTCAGCAAAGCTTTCTGCAGGTGCTGAAGAACACCCAGGGAAGCTCTTGTATCCAGACTTTTTTTTGGCAGAGGACTGGCTCCTGTCTGCACACAAAGGAGCGACCACCTTGTAGCTGGGGATCTCTGCAGGGCATGGACTGTGCTGGCAAGGGTAAAAACCCAGCAGAGACCTGCCCTGCCTCTCTCAACCAATTCTTTAACCATCTCATTGATTTGGCTTTACACTCTGGTTCCCTATTAAGCTTTAACAGTTTTCAACACATTCTGAACCCAGAATTTTAGTCTCCCGAAGAATTAAGACTAGTTCCAGATACTGAAACAATGTGCAAGAAAAATGAGAATTAGCTGAACTATGAGATGATGAGACAGTCAGCCAAGAACACAAGGAAGGAGGCAAGTGAAGCTCAGGGCTGGTGTTTAATGGGATACAAGGAGATCTGCTCAAGTCCAGCACGGTTCAGGCTGCTTAAAGAATGCAACACTGAGCCTGCAGAAGACCTGAGTCTGGAGGGATTATGTAGAAATGAAAAAAAAAAAAAAATAGGATTAAAGTGTGATACAATCTTTACAGACTGGAAACAGGCTGAGAAAACAGTCTGCTGAGGCAGATGGTGACTCGCAGTGGAGGCAATTAAACCAAGAGGGAAAACTGGAGGATATGATTTTGACATAAGGATTAAAAATGAGCTTGGGGTGACAATGGACAGAGGTAAAAAATGAAATTTTCTTAAAATGGAGAAAGTGATCATATGCAGCAGTACATAAAACTCAGGAGAGAAACAAAAGCCCAGAGTGTAGCTGGGTGGGGAGGAAAAGCAGAAGAGCCACATCTAGTGCAGCTCAAAGGGACAGAAACAGACGTTTGGGTTATTTTCACAAAACAAGCACGAAGAAACGATGATCTGTTTGGAAATCAGAAGTTCACTGCATTGTTCATCCTCTCCCCTCTCTAACTGGGTAATGCTCACTGCCACTGTCAATGGTTTGGACCCTGCATTCCATGTAAAAAGCAGCAGAATGGTACAATATGCACTTGTTAAAGATAAAACACGCTGTGAAGAGACAACGGATGAGCTTCACTTGGAGGCACACCAAGGCTGCAGATGTGCCAGACACCCCCTGACAAACAAGCACGGAATAAACGTGAGAAGGAAAGGGTAAATCTGAGGAAGAGATCCCTGGGAACCCAGCAAGCCCCCAGGGGAAGCCTGCAGGCAGCGTCTGCCAAAACGCACCCTGAAGGCCCCCGTGGGGTGCAACTGAAGGCTGGGTCCCTGTGAGCTCACCACTGGGAGCAGTGTCCAGGTGCTCACACCCACAGAGCAGCTCTGACCAGCAGCACCCCCCGGGCTGGCTGCACCCAGCCCTGCCCTGGGGTGCCAGGTGCCAGCACAGCTCGTGGGGTGGCTGTGTCACCTTCGGGTCCTGCTCTGGAAACCCAGCGGCCGCAACGTGCCCCTGGCTGTGCCTAGCACTGAAGCTCCTTCTTGAACCTACACTATCAAAATAGGAATGGGAATATTCTGGGGGAAGAAGTTTCCTGATTCTGAAAGCAGACGGAGGTGACAGAAGCCCCGAGCTCATCCCTCAGGTCCATGCACAGGAAGCTCTGCAGGGGGCTGCACGAGGATCTGCCCCAGGGCCTCTCTGACTGGCCACTCTGAGCAGCCAGGACAGACATCTACCAGCCTGGATGGGCTGTTTCTGTAGGTGACAGAGGAACTCTGCCCCTCACTGCACCGTCACATCCTGCCCTGTCAGCTGTTCCAAACAGGAAGGGGCAAAGAAAAGGGACTGACCAGAGGCTATGGCCTAGTCGGGTACCCCTGCCAGCCTACAGCACAGCCCCTCCAGCCCCACTCCTGCCCACACTGCCAGCCCCCCTCACAGAGAGGCCAACCCACTGAAACCCCAGCTGCTGAAGCAGGAAGCTCTGCAGTTTCATCTGCAGTCACTCGGCCAGACAAGTGCAGGATCTTCAGGAAGCTCCTTTGATAAACTCAACAGCCTCATACATCTGGGGATACACAGAGTGGAAGCAAAGCCTGCACAGGTTGCTCCCCAGTTCTGAACACACCTATCCCTACTTCAACAAGATCATCCAGGAATGGCAGTAAAAGAACTGAAGTGTTCCCTAAAGATCTGTTTCTTAAAAAGCCCAAACCAACCAACCAACTGACCAAGCAAGCAACCAATCAACCACATAAGCAACCAAACAAGCAACCACTAAACCCTGTTTTCATTTCTTCCCTCCCTCAGCTCCTGCTCAGCATTGATCAGATCCCCCCTAAATCTTCTCTTCTCCAGCTGCACAGCCCCAGGGCTCTCAGCCTGTCCTGGCACAGAGATGCTCCAGGCCCCTGTGCATCTCCTTACCCTCCACTGGACTCTCCAGTAGCTCCTTGTCTCTCTTGAACTGGGAAGCCCACAACTGGATGCAACACTCCAGAGGTGACCTCCCCAGGCCAGAGTAAAGAGGAAGAAGAGCCTCTCTCAACCTGCTAGCCACACTCTTCTTCATGCACCCCAGGAGACCACTGGCATTCTTGGCTACAAGAGCAGGTTGGTGGCTCATGGTTAACCTGTGGCCCACCAGCACTCCCAGGTCCTTTCCTGCAGAGCTGCTTCCCAGCAGGGCAGCCTCACCTGTACTGGAGCAGGAGGTTATTCCTCCCCAGGTGGAGACAAGCTACACTTGCCCTTGTTGAGCTTCATTACCTTCCCCTCTGCCCAAATCATTCCAGGTACCTTCTCAACCCTCTCAGGTAAGGCCTGACACTATCTACAGGCTTCAGCCCTGACCTTTGCAGGGCTACCAGGGTGTGGGGGGCACAGGAGGGAATGCACTGAGCTTTCACTCCCTGTATGCCATCACACCCCCACAGCCCTCCAGCAGCACACCTACCTGCTCACAGCCCATTGGAATCCAACCTCTGCTTCAGAAGAGCAGCTAAAACATTTTACAAGAATAACTGGAGTATCATTTTAAACTTATTTCTCTTACTTCCCATATATTTAAAGAGATTGCTAGAGGTTAAGATTTTTTTCCCTGCAATTTCTCTGATCTACAGACTCACCAGTCAAGTTCTATCAAGTTCTAGACCACAAAAAGGAACCACAACAACTCAACTCTAGCACAAGGGTTAGTTTGGGAAGTTCCCATTATGATAGGGGTGAATTCACATCTTCCTGTTCCTGAAAGTGACCCCAGCATTCAGAATTCTCTTCACTGATCACTGAAACCAATTCATCATCCAGTTTCAATAAAATAGCTATTTCTGTACCACTGTTTATCTGAGCCACAGAATTAAAACAGGTTTCTGGCAGGAGGCTCTAGAATCTTATGTTCCCTCCCAATTCTCATGACTCTGAAGATGGCTGTTCTAATGTAATAACTTGTCAGCTTGGTGTTCAGAAAGATTTTAAACATACAACCCAAAGCTTAAGTGAGAGCTACTTAGCTGTGAGTACAAAGACATTTAAAGTTGAATTTATAGTATTTATATAATGAAAGATCTTATTTGGATAAAGAAAACCAAGAAGAGATGTTTCAGCACTATGTTTTTTTTTTGCAAATGCTCCCTGCCCACCCAAATGACAGAACTGGAATGAGTTCTTTAAAAACAACTAAGTTAAGCTATACCTAGTCAGTGTATGCTGTACAGGCTCCAGACTAACACTCAGCAGTAGTAGCTGTTGGAGGAGACCTCTCAGATCCTGGAGTCCAACCCTTCCCCAGCACTGCCAGGTCCCCACTGCCCCATGTCCCTCACACCACATCTCCACAGCTTGGAAACCCCTCCAGGGGTGGGGACTCCACCACTGCCCTGGGCAGCCTGGCACAGCCCTGGGCAACCCTCCAGGGCAACAAATTGTTCCTCAGGGACAACCTCAACCTCCTCTGGGGCAACTTGAGGCTGTTCCCTCTTGTCCTGTCCCTTGTCCCTTGGGAGCAGAGCCCGACCCCCCCCTGGCTCCAGGCTCCTGTCAGGAGCTGTGCAGAGCCAGAAGGTCTCCCCTGAGCCTCCTCACTTGCCTCACACTGTGTGGGATCCAAGCTCAGCAGTGGCCTTTGTCTGCACACCAATCCCTGGCAGTAACTCTAAACATGAAGTCTGATCACTGCTAAAGCCAGACAGCTTATGAAAATGCTGCTAACTTCAGACAGAGCAGTGAATTAGAAGAGCTTTAGCTAAAAAGTAAAATCATTGAGCAGAAACAGCTCTATTTACCCCTAACCAGGACACACCCTCAGGCCCCTCAGTTGCTCCTCATAAAGTTTGGTTCTATAGGAAGATGCTAAATGAAATCACACACTGCAGTCTTAGCACTCTCCCTACTCATGGTATCAGCTCTGGGGTAGAGACTCATCTCCAAGCCCAGGGGCCACAGACAGCTGTAGGTGTACCTGCAGGTCCTCCCCTGCTGTGTGCCCACTGAGCCTCAGTGCTCCCACCTCCAGCACACACAGCAAACAAACAGAGGACCACCCCTGGCTGAAGGCTTCTTCCTTGAGCAGACACTGGAAAACTTCCTCACACAGAAGAACAAACCTCTGGCCAGTACACAAATACCACCACAGAGACCTGCAGGGTAAGGCCTGAACTCTTACAATATTGCCCAAAACCTCATACACAGAGTGAATATAAGTGACTTGGCATCATGCAAGTATCAAAATTCTCGACTTAATCCATGTAAGTGTGTAGTAATTTCCAAACCATTTTAAATCCCTGTAAGCAAATTGTTTTTTTAATGACTGACTCTATCTATGAGAGATGACACCTTGAGGCATGCCCTTTGCACAGTCACATATCCCATCTCTTTTCAGGCCTGCTCTCCAGAAGTCTGCCCACTGTGATGGTTCCTATTTCCCAGACAGGCATCATCACAGACAGCAAACACAGCAACCTTCTCAATATACTGAGGTAGAAGATACTGGCCAACTTACTTTGCTTCATCTTCTGCAGGTCACTAACTCTGCTCTTTGGGATTTTTATGTGGTCTGTCTCAATTTTGTGCTCTTTCTGATTTTCCACGTTTTCTTCAAACTGTAAGTGCTGGAGGGAATTTGGAGGGATCTGCTTCGCGACGTCAGCGTTCTCCTCGGTGTCACTGGGCACACCTGCAGGCCAAGGAGAGGGTTTGGTCTGGGTGTCAGGGAAGAGGGTTTGGTCTGGGTCCAAAGAAGGCTCAAACATTACCACTGAAGATAACCCATCACGTTTCCATATGTAATTGTTACACCAAGTCCCTTCTCAGCTCATTTTCTGTATGTACTTACGTGCCTGATGAAGCCCAGAACAATAGGTTTACATATTACTTTATTCTCCTGGCGATTCTGCTTTTCAAACCTACTAAGCATCATTTGCTTCAAAAACCTATGATCTGAGAAGGTTGCAGCAGGTCAAAGAACTTATGCTAAAAATAATAATCAGAATCACAGGACTACAGAAAACCCCAGTCCCCTCAAAACTCACATCACGCTTCTGATGATAAACTCTAAATCCAATGAAGAAAACTTTTCACTTGCTATCTTTTCTGTTTTCTCATTCATAAAAGTCAAAATTAAGGACTACCTCAGAACAAGAAAAAGAAACAAGCTCTTGAGAAGACATGACATTTGGAAATACCAAACTTTAAGTGAGTCTACAGACTTTCAGCTCACTCATTTTGGTATTCTAACCTGCTTACACATCCCTTGCAAAAGGAGAGAAATCAAGAAATAATTCCGCTGCCTTTTTTCAAAAGAATCAATAATGGGCATAACAAAAACCTCCAGGCAGTTGGTGTCACATCACCAATATGTAACAAGTACATTACATGTAATGCAGGACAGTGTCTAACATGCTGCTTGCAGGGCAGATCCAACCCAACGTTCTCGTCGACACTTTGGCTCAAGGGACTTGACCCACAAGCATTATGTTTATTTTCTATTGATTTGTGTTCTCTCTAACTGCAATTCTTCTAAACCCCATCAGTGCAGGACTTTTAGTTCTCTCATGTCCTAACCCTCCCCTAAATCATCCTCAAGTGAGCTGATGACAGCAGCAGGACACTGAGCAAGGGACTGTACCACTGTTTAAACTCTGACTGTAACTGGCTACCAATCAGCCCCTGGTGATATTTTGCAGTCCTGTCTAATTAGCACTCCTAAGAAGGAACACTAATTTCAATTCCTCTCCCTTGTCTCATGGAGAAATCTTGAAGCATTTAGCTTTGAAACTTCTAACTCTCAAATTTGGCTGAAGTTGGTCAGAAAGCTCAGAAATTCCTGGGTGTGTGGGGCAGGAAAAGAGATGGGACAACCAGCACCCTCAGTGCCTCAGGAGTCAGACTAAGAACACACCCAACTTTGGAGCCTGAGATATTGCTGGTTTTCTGGTTTTTTTTAAGTACATCAAACCCAGAAGTGGGGCTGGCCATGCACCTCTCTCTAACACTGATGATAAGGCAGCAGATATTAAATGGTAGTTTCCTACAAAATGTTGACATGTCACCTGCTAATAGGAATTTTACCTGGTGCCAGATTTGGTGCATGAGGCTGTTCAGTCAGGAGGTTTACAACGGGTTCATGACCTTCACTTTTAGGAGCTGAAATAAGTGGCTTCTTTAGAGCTAAAACAAAACACATGGACAAAAGCATTAGCATGAAACAGACACACACCACATACCAGGTCTTCCTCTAACAATCCTGTAAACTTTTTTTTTGGTTCCGTTTTCTTGTTTTTTAAACCACAGATGAAAATATAAAATGCAAAATTTCTGGGATAAAAAAAAAAATTCTTAGAAGCATTCAGGTTTGAGAGTTCAAATCTGTAAAGCACAGTAAAAACGATCTGATTTCACAGTCCAGTTCAATTTTATTGCCATAGTCACATGTTAAACCTCTGCAGTCGCTATGAAACGTGGTATTCAGACAGAATCTACACATCCCCAAGAAGCCAAAGGGGATTTTTTTTTTTCTACATGTGTAGAAAGCATGAGGACAGTTCTCCTCACCAGTGGGGGTATCTTCAGCTTTAGCAGGGTCGTTATCTTCTATCTCCGGCATCCCGGCATCTCCTCCTGGTTTCATTTTCTCTGTAAGACAAGGAAAGGATATTCTGCCTTATTAACCTGGGCGTTTGAACCATGAACTTCCCTCCCCAGGAAGGCTCTAAGACCAGAAGAAGAGTCCTTTACCCACAGAAGAGGTCCCACACTGGTAATGCAACACCACTCCCTACATCGTGCTGTCGGAGTCTCCGAGGGCAGCTTTGGAGCAGCACTCTCGGAGTCAGCACGACCCTCAAAGGAGCATGGGAAGCACACACACTGCTCTTGGAAGAACAGACCCAAAAAGGTGCTGCTGAGTCAGCAGCACAAGGAATAGAAACAAAGGAAACCCATCTGCCTCTTGGAGAGGCCTGCAAGGAGGACACAAGTGCACCAGTTACTCACCGAGAGCCTCCCGTACAGCTCCTGACAAGCCAAGGTGCCCACTGCTCCTGCTGACTGACCCAGCCAGACTCCTCACAGAGCTTTCAGCACTCCTCACCTCCAGCCACCTCCTCTGTGCAGAGTCCAGCTCTCCAACAACACACCCCCTTCCCTACCTCACCCCCAGACACATCCCACAGGGAGAATCCCTGACAGGTTTGGGTGGGAAGGGACCTTTCAAGGTCACCCAGTCCAACCCCTGCAGGGAGCAGGGACATCTGCAGCTAGAGCAGGGTGCTCAGAGCCCCGGCCAACCTCACCTGGGATGGTGCCAGGGATGGGGCAGCGACCACCTCTCTGGGCAGCCTGGGACAGGGGCTCACCACCCTAAGTGTGAAACATTTCTTCCTTCTCTCTACTCTAATCTCCCTCTTTGAGTTTCAAACCATCCCCCTTGTCCCCACAGCCCCTGCTCCACAGTCTGTCCACAGCTTTCTGGCAGGCCCCTGGCAGTCCCCAGCAGGTCTCCCCAGCTGGAGCCTTCTCCTCTCAGCTGCCCCAGCCCAACTCTCTCCTGCTGGGCTCCCAGCAGAGGGGTTCCCCCCTCGGGGCATTGCTGGGGCTCCTCTGGCCCCGCTCCAGCAGGTCCCTGGCTCTGCTGTGCTGAGGACTCCAGAGCTGCCCCAGCACTCCATGAGCAGAGGGGCCACCCCCAGGTCATACCTGGCCACACAAGGAAGGAGATGCCAAGTGAACAGAGAACTGCACAAGGAGCTACTTTCATAGAAGGCCCCAGAGACAGGCCAGGCCAGTCTCTGGTACCTATGAACTCTAACTGAGCAGAACCACATGCAGCTGCTCATGTCATCGGCCCCAGGCAGCCCCTGCTCTGCTGCAGATACATGTTCCTAGGTGACAGCAAAGCCTGTGCCACCACTGCCCCAGGATCTATCAGAAATGACAAAAAAAAAGGAAATACCTTTGCTGTTTACAACATGATCTGAAGGCTGCTCACTCTTGACTGTGTTTTTATCTTCTGCCTCTGGAACACTCTTGGATACTGCCTGGTCATCATTACTGGGATTTACTTCAGCATCTTTACTGGACTGAATTTTCTCTGTGGCCTGTTAGAACAAGTTCATGAGGAACCAAAGTAAGCACATCCCTGGGCACTACAAAACAAATACCCTCAAATTCAGGATGACTTCAGGTAAGCAAAATCCTGTTTATGAGTTAGTTGTTCCCCAAAGCAAAGAACAGCACAAGTGCCCTATATGCAAACCCAAGAGGAGACAAGACTGTGGACACATAACTGACCACAAAGTGGAAGATATGGTCCAGCTGTACAACATCTGTATCAGCCTCCACAGCTCTTAAGTGTAACACAACCAGGTTAAAGCCTTAAGCCTCAGGTCAGACTCCTTGAAACGATTCCAGATTTTTAGAAAGATGTGATTGAAATCTGCTCCAAGTCTGTCTTATTTGAAATGTTTGGAACAGAGATGAAGGAAGGAAATGAACTTTTAACAGAAGCAGGTTATTTCACATCTGTACAAGAGGCCCATGTTCCACTGGCAGCTTGTACCATGTAATTACAGCCCTGACACCATGCAAACCCCATCGTTACTCCCATCACATTAGCACCTCCAGGCCTCTGTGGAGATCAGGTTCCCCTCTGCAATACCCTGTGTGAGGCTGTGAGGACAGAGATCCCACCCCAGAGAGCTCTAAACTAATATCCATTATACAGAGGAGAAATGGAAATCCTTAGCAATGATGTCATGTAGGAAGGCTGCAGCAGAGGGAGAATTAAGTCTGATCTTCAAGGCTCAGTTCACTGCTTGAGCCACAGAGGCAGATGTCCTGACACGAGGACCCATTTTGGGCTGCTCAGGACATCCATTAACAAAAGGCTAGGGGAGAAATGTCCAGGGCTTCCATATATCTGAATGCTGACCAAACCAAGCCAGATCAAAACCAAACAGCAGACTTCAGGCTCTTCTAATTCAACAGAGAAACTCAGCTGCTCATTACCTTTTGCTCCCGTGCAACTTGGTCCATTAGTTTCTTCATGTTCTCTTCATGTTGCAGTCTCATTTCCTTTATCTGCTGCCCACACTGCAGACTTGATTAGAAACACGTTATTAGTTGTATTTCATTTGTTGCATCTGCTCTTCCATAAATAAAATAGGGGGAAAAATATGAAGTGGCACAAAAAGCCAAAGCTGAGGTGTAACTAGGATGGTCTGTCCAAAAACCCTCATCCCGAATGTGTGTGGAGAGGAAACGGGCTGAATACAGAAAGAAAGAACGGGAAAAAACAGGAACAGAGCAGAAAAACAGTAAAATAAACAGAATGGCCTTGAACATATTTCCTCCAAAACTTGGAAAGCAACCAAAAAGTCAAGCTTCACAGTTAATCTGTCAACAGCATGTACTAATTCCACCAGAAAGGGGATGTATCTCCCACGGCTGTCAACGCAGCAGAGATACAAGTACTACTGTCAGTCACTGCTGCTACTGCCCCACTGCCTGGGAACTGGGTCAGCTCCTGAGATCTGAGTCACACAATCGTTCTGGTAGGAAAAGACCATAGAGACCAACTGCTAACCTAACAGCACCAAGCCCACTGCTAAACCATGTCCCTCACACCACATCTCCACGGCTTGGAAACCCCTCCAGGGGTGGGGACTCCACCACTGCCCTGGGCAGCCTGGCACAGCCCTGGGCAACCCTCCAGGGGAACAAGTTGTTCCTCAGGGACAACCTCAACCTCCCCTGGGGCAACTTGAGGCCGTTTCCTCTTGTCCTGTCCCTTGTTCCTTGGGAGCAGAGCCCGACCCCCCCCTGGCTCCAGGCTCCTGTCAGGGAGCTGTAGCTGTCATTCAGCAAATGACACAATGAAGTGTCCCAGTTCTTACAGAAAGAAAGAACGACATCATCCCAATTCAAAACTCCTGCCTCCCACAAATACTTAACACAGCACACAGAGTAAAGAATATTTTTGTGGGTGTGGAAGCTTCAGGCATTGTCTCAAGTGTTAATCTCTCCTATTCCTTCAAGATTTAGACATAGTTTTTTCCCAGCTTCTCCACCATAAACTGAAAAGGCCAAGATCAACTTAAGAAGTCACTCTACACAATGCTTTCAACTTCAGTGGAAAAATATAACATTGCACTTTTAGAAAGACAGCAATTAACAACCTGGCAGCTTAAAGAATGTGCTGATTAAAATCCTCCCATATTGGCTAACCAAGAACTCTAAGTTATAAAAAACCACATAGACTTAAAATTGTCCTTTGCTGAACTATTCCACTAAGTCAGGTTTTTCTTAGCTCATAACTCACCTCGTGGGAGAAGCAGAGCACAGAGACTACAACTTTCAAATCAAACAGCTTGCTAAGTCAACGTTACACCAGCAAGCTGGGACACTCCAGTTTGAGGATTGGCAGAAACAGGATTAATTTGCCCTTTTAAATAAACCCAGACCTCCATTACCCCCCCTCCCCAGGTGACTAACACCCTTGGGGACATACCTGTCATACTCCAGCCTCTTGGTGAGGTAGGTGTTGTTCTTCTTGTACTCGTGAAGCTGATCCTCCTGGCGAATGAACTCCTGACGTAACTCTGCCAGTTGTTCTAGGGGAGAGCAGCACAACTCAGCAGCAGTGCAGAAACAGGAGAGAAACCTCCCAGCAGCAGCAGCTTCCAGGAGTGCTCTCTGGGTTAAACGTTTGCTCACCTTTTGTTACTTCTTCTAGACAGACTTCAAAGATTCTTAGACTAACTTGAAAAAAAGGCCAGTTTAGTCGTGTTAGACTCACTGTGAACTACAACTGGTGTCACTGGGCAGGAGCCCAACCCTGCTCCCCACAGCTCCTGCCCTGACGGGTGGAGCCCAAAGCCATGGACTGAGTGAGCTCCATGGACAGCTACAGGGATGGCCCCTGGACTAAGGAATGAAACCTGTGTTATTCCCAGTGTCTGGTTCAGTCTGTGGTTTGGATTTGGTGTGAAACAACACTGGCAACACGCTGATGGGTTAGGAGGAGGAGCACAAGGAGCTGGGAGGGTTCGTGGCCAGGACAGCTGACCTGAACTGGCCAAAGGGATATTCCACAACATAGGACATGATGCCCAGTATAGAAACTAGGGGGAGATAGCTGGGAGGGGCTGATCCCTGCTCATGGACTGCCTGGGCACTGGTCAGCACGTGGTCAACAGTCGTACTATGTCTCACTTGTCTTTCTTGGGCTTTATTTCTCTCTTTTTTTGTCAGCTTCCTTTCATTACAATTATTTTTATTTTAGTTTAGGTACTAAACTGCTCCTATCTCAGCCCCTGGGTTTCACTGTTCTCTGGATTTTCTTTCCCACCCCACCAGGGCTGGGGGAGGGAGTGAGCAGCCAGCTGCTGTTAAACCACAACCCCAAAGCTTTTCTGTACCTTCTCATTCACAACTCTCACACAATGCAATGTCACCTATCTGTTGGAAATCTCCCTGATTTCCTGAAAGAGTCTGTTATTCCAAGTAACATAAAAATACTACAAGGTTACTTTAGGCAAAATGGTCAAACATCCTTTTTCTGCCATAACCATACAAAAGAAGGCACCTTCTCACTATCCATAAACCAAACACATTTCCTGTCTCCAGAAGGAATTGTTCTAGAAGTTCTTCTCCCTCAGGCTACAAATAATTGTTAAGCTTCCTACTATTTGAAGTTGTGCCTCCACAGCTGGAGGCAGAAACGCCAAGCACTCTGTCTGCAGGCAGGACTGAACCCTGGCAGCAGCTGCTCCAGGCTGCTCTGAAGCCCACACGCCACACTACAGGTGTTGTAACTCTGTCTCCAGAGATCTGCCTTAAAAGATGTTCTCTGGACCTTTTCTAACCCAGCATATCACAACGTTGCTGATCCAAACTGTACTAAATTAAATTTGGTCATGAAAATGAATCTAATATCTTGGAATTAGGTGATGCCAGAACACTTGTTCTTGCTGCAGACAGGAGAGCAGAGCCAGTGAGAACCAACCCAGACAAACCTACTGAAATCTCACGTTACATGAGGCTCCTGCACCACTTGATCTTTCCCTTAAAATGTATTCTGCAGCACCTAGGCAGTTAAAAAAGACAAAACTTCAGAGCTGTCTGCCACGTTCAAGCTTGGGCACAGATCCCTTACCCTTTAACCGATGTATGTCAGCCATTTGATAGGAGATGTTGTTCTGCAGCTTCACCTGGAAGGAAGAAGAGTTACCTGTAAATGCCAGACCTGCTGGCTCTCTGCAATACCCTGCCAGCAGCCTGGAGCCAGGTGGGGGTCAGGCTCTGCTCCCAGGGACCCAGCAATAGGCTGAGAGGCAATGGGCTCAAGCTGCCCCAGGGGAAGTTTAGATTGGATATCAGGAAGAATTTCTTCCCTGGCAGAGTGGTGAGGCCTTGGCCCAGGCTGCCCAGGGAGGTGCTGGAGTCCCCAGCCCTGGAGGGGCTCAAAAACCATGTGGACGTGGCCCCTTGGGACAGGGTTTAGTGGTGATGGTTGGAACTGATGATCTCAGAGGTCCTTTCCAGCCTTTGTGGCTCTACAGGCAGGGGGCAGGGAGGGGTGGGACTGCAGGGACTCAGCAGTGTGTCTGCACTGTGAGGACACTGCCTGTAACGTACCGTCAGAACGACCTACACAAACCCCCTGTAAATATGAGTAATGTATATTTAGTTACCTCCAAATGATAACACCAACCCACTCTATTTAGGCTTTGCTAACAAGGATTTACATTTATTTCCAGAACATATTTCTATGAGAAAAAGAGCCTGTGTGAGGACTGAACTGAACACAGTGCACCCGATGCTGCAGGAGATGGGGCACTTCCAATGCCAAAGCCTAACTGCATAAAATAAACCCAGCACATTACCAAGAGCAACTCCTACCTAATGTTTATTTAAAGCACAGTTTTTATGCAGGGCTACCTAGTATTCGTAACACACGTTTTATTTTTAAGAGAGATCTGACACCAGCAGACTCCCACAACAGCTTTTAATTGGGTATTTTTAGCAAGGCAAAAAAGAAAAAAAAAATAGCTGTTACAAGCTATGAGGAATGCACATACACCAAGTGCTCTGAATGAAGATGTCTTGTCTTGTCCTGTCCTTGCCTCCCCCCTGCCTTCCCCCAGGTCTGTAAGAGTGTTTCACAGAGCACTTTGGGTTTTAGGAGGCACCCCTGTGGTGGCTCTGGCCTCTGGGGCACACCCAGCCACTTCTCCCCAAAAAAGAACAGAAGGGCAGAGGATGCAACCCTTGGGTAACCCGGGAACCAGAACATCTTGCTCCCAGATCAGACACAAAGCCCAGGCAGGGGCAGGGACCCCCGGGGGCTGCTGGGCAGGTCGGAGCCAGGCCCCTGAGCGGTGCTGCCAGCCTGCTCTGCCCTGCCCACCCCAGCCCCTCAGCCACTCCAGCTGCAGGGAGCACCCAGGACAAGGCTCAGTCAGGGAAAGCCTGTGTGGGACCCCATGGGCTTCATTTCAACAGCACAAGCAGCCCCCGTGGAGGGGAGGTGGCACAGAAGCAGAGGACAAAGGAAACCACGGAGCCTTTCTGTTCAACAGCTCTCCAGAGAACGGACACTGGGAAAGGACACACAACACCAGGGGCTGGCTGAGCTAAGGAGAAGGCATCTGCCAGAGAATCTTTGGGTTGGAAGAGACCCTTCAGATCATGGGGTCCAACCATTCCCCAGAC
>NW_008608763.1:0-2076 GCF_000691845.1 Merops nubicus | reverse complement strand
GCAGAGCCAGAAGGTCTCCCCTGAGCCTCCTTTGCTCCAGGCTCAGCACCCCCAGCTCCCTCAGCTGCTCCTCCCCACACTTGGGCTCTAGACCCTTCCCCTATTTTGCAAAGCCACTGGCGATAACAACCAGATTTTTCCTGCATTCCACTCTTACACAGCTCTTTCCCAGAAGACAATAAATCTGCAAACAAAGGAGCTGCAGGGCAGTAGCAGGTTCAGTTTTCATTCATCCATCCATCAGGATTCAGAACACAGAGACCCTCCCCTGGCAGCCTCCTGCTCCTCCTGGCAAGCCCTGGCCCTGCAGGGCTGCAGGACGCCCCCGGCTGCCGGCGGGAGCTTGAGCTGAGGCAGCACCAGCTTTATCACACTGGCTGTCATTTGCCCAGTCTCAGTTTCAGACAGAAGCAACAGAATTTATATCCAAAACAGCTCAGCTGACAGCAAATGTCCCTCATCTGAAGGATAAAAAAGCTTCTTCCCTTCCTATGATTCATGGGCTCTGTCCAACCTACACACACAGAGGAGCTCCCTCCAGCAAGTCTGGCTCTTCTGAGCCATCTCTTCCCTGCCTCTGGAGCTCTTGGTACCATCTGTACTTCTCAGTGGTCTCTCAGATACTTTCTGAACCAGTTGAGATGTAGAACAGGAATTCTCTGTAACCCAGTGAGCTCTGCACAGGACAAAGCCACCAGCACCCCTGAGCGTGCTGGAGCTACAGGCAGGGATGGTGGCCTCTGAGTTGTGAGGGGACCTGTCACACAGTGAGGAGCTCTAGTGACAGAGAACATGCCCAGCTGCTCCCAAGGGTGTCTCACCACATGGTTTCACCCTGGGGAGCCCCACTCCCCAGGGCTGCAGGCAGGCAGCTGTGAACCCTCCACGCTGGGCAGCTGCCACCTGGCAGCTCTCCACCACAGATTCCTGCCATCCAATTGTTCTGTTGAGCTTATCACAAAGGGATGTCTAAGGCCATGAGAAAAACAGGTATCCTCACAGCAGGCTGCAAGAAAAGCATTAAATACTCAGGAAACAAACACTGTTTGTACCCACCACCCCTGTCCACCTCCCAGGAGGGGCTCCAAGAGAGGGGAACTCCTCTCATTTGTCCCCGGGTCCAGCAGATCAGCATGAGCTCACCACAGGGTGACAGCAGAAGAGAATTCCCAAGAACTTTTGGTTTGTTTTCAAACACAAGACATGCTGCCTGCAGAAACCCAAGAGGAAACACACACTTGACCAGCGTGGCCATGAGGCCAAGGATGTGAGGAGGACACAGGATCATAGAGCAGAGGTGACACTACGACAGCCTCCAGAGGAGCACCTGGTAAAAAAGTGTTCCATGAACTAAGCCTAGATCTGTCCTGCTCACTTGACACCCCCAGAATTACCAGTGCTGGTGTTTTATTCTGGCTCCTGCATTTCACAAAAGGACTAAGATCACTGGTCAAAACCTGTTTGTGGAAGAATATCCTTGTCCAATTCCATTTTGAGGGAAAACAATGCTCGTTGGAGCCTTTTTTAGTCAGACACTTCACGCCTACTACTCACTGGGGTTTTTTTTTGTAACTGCTGCTTAGTCTCTAAACCAGAGCTTCATTCTTGACTCTCTAAAGCACAGTAGAGTGCAGTAAATTTTAGAAGAAAATACAGGATTGTTGCCACCCAGAAAATGACAGCAGGTCCTGTGGGAGGAAGAGAAAGGGACAGTGAGGGGTTATTGGTGACACACCCGGCTACTCTCACCCCTTGAGGCACCTGGAACACTTTGAGCACAAGAAGAGAGGATATCCAGCAGCTACAAGCTCGTGTGGCCTTCAACAGCAGCTTCCTGAACAAAGCAGGGAGACACAGGGCACCCACTGCAGCCTGCAGGCAGTTAACAGTGCAGTTAACTGCTCAGGTTCACTAGTCCCACTGCTCCTGCTCCCCTCAGGCTCTGCCCTGGGGGACACCAGACTCGGAGCACTCCAAGGCCAGCCCTGCTCCTGGAGAGCTCTGCAGTGGCCAGCGGGCTGGGGCAGCTCTCCAGCACCTCCATCTGTCCCCTGGGCAGAGAGCTCTGGCTGCAGG
>NW_008608762.1:36521-39291 GCF_000691845.1 Merops nubicus | reverse complement strand
GGATGGATGGATGGATGGGACTCACTCACATAGCTATGCTTGCTAAGCTAGAAGGAAAGAGAAGCAACTAGGCAACAAAAACACTACTAAGGAAAAAATAATTCTTATTTTCCCAATTTTCTCCAAAACTGCACATAACCCAGACACAACAGTCATGGTCTGGCACTAAAACTCAAGCCAGTCCAGCATACCAGAAGACACAAGTGGGAGGGTGGTGGTCAGTAGCTGGCTCTGGGGCTACTTATCTGTGTCTGTCCTGGCCTCTTCAAGTGCCTCCATCACCATAAAGAAGTCAGAAATGCCCCTCTGCCCTCACCCCAACCTCTGGCAATAAATCTAGGGTGAGGCAAACTACAGCACAAGGGAGGGACTGTGCCAGAACTGTCTCCAGAGCAGCACAGCCAGGACGACAGTACCAGGAGAACATAAATTTCAGCCTGCTCTGCCTTATACCATGAACGTTGAGAGAGAGAAATGTAACACAAGCCTCTCCCAGGCCATCCCTGAGCCAAACAGCAGCCTCTATATCATTTGTTGGTTTATTATAAACAGGCTCCCACTGCAGTTTTGAAGCAGATATTTTTGATGAATAAACCTAGGGCTTTTTTTTTTCCCTTCTTCCTTTTTTTCCCCCTACAAACCCATCGTTTGCAAACCTTCACGTGTCAATGCCAAAAAACCAAACCTTGGAAGCTCCTGGAGATGTGTGTGGGGGTTATTTGGGGGGTTATTCCTGGAAATCCCACTTGGTGATTTGTTATTTGCCTTTCCCAGACTCCCCTGCACTGGGAGGCTCCAAAATATTCTCTCCATAAACGATTAGCAGAAGTTTCAACGTTCATACCCAGATTCCTTGTTTATTACTTATGGAAAGGGCTTTTTTTTTTCTCCATCAGTCCCTGCTGATTGTTTTATATCCTCTGTAGATTGTTTTTCACCAGGAATGGAGGGAAGCAGGCTGAGCAGCAGCCATTCAGACGATGCCCTAATGTAAACTTACAACGGGTTGCAAAGTGTTTGGTTTTGCAAACTGTGTGAAAACGCCTTAAACTGTGTAACAAGAACATGGGCCTATTGTCAGCACTCCAAATTTGAGATCTTTGAAAAAATGAGGGCAAAGATCTCTTTGCTGCAGACAAATGTGATCTGTTTACCTTGCTTTTTTTTTTTTTTCCCCTCTTTTTAATGATCTTTTTAAACAACTCTCACTGGACAACTGCTCTGTCTGCTACTGCATAATCCAAGACAAACAAACCTGCTGTGAGTGCCTTTAAAAGAAGCAGGTTCTCACATTCAAACGAGGTAAAGAGAAAGAAATATTTGACCTTTTTTTTGCCAAAAATATTATGGCTTCCATTTGTTTTTTATTTTCCTTTTATTAAATCACTTTTATAAACCGCTCGGCAGTCGAAGTTTATTCTGTGACAATTAGTTTACGATGTTTCTGAAGTGGATTTATACACGAGTGATAAAATTACAGGCCAAAATTACAACCATAATGGAAAATACTGGTTCATGTTTGGCTTTGCATACCACAACTGAAAGATTATTGGCCATTGCCAATAAGCAGGAGGAAGTAAAGATAATAGTATATGCATTTAAAGACGTGAGCCGAATTCCAGGACATGCCACAATAGATTTGTAGAAGGTGAACTGGAACATTTTAGCTGTGTTTCATTAATGGTGAAAAATCTGGCAGGTTGTAAAGAGGTAACTCGAGTTCAGACACTTGATTTGTGTGATCTTTCCAGAAAAAAGCAGGTCTTCTAAAGCCTGGAATTAAGCAGGTTTCTGAAGCCCAGTTCAGCTGATGACATCACGGTGTAATTCCCTCTTTCTCTTGTGTTTTCCAAAAAAACAGGTAACAGGTTGGATTCTTCCTTCTTCCCCTGAAGACCTGAAGCATCACCAGCAATGGACAGCAATTGCACCCCATCTGCATTTGAAGTGCCACCCTCCAGGGTCTCAATCCCAGCCAAAAAGAGTATGTGTCAGGAGAGCTGCTGGATTCATTTCTCCTCCTTTTCTCTTCTTTCTTCATTCCTTATTCCTTCCTTTCTTCCTCTTTCCTCCATCAAAGGCCATGTTTTTTCCTTCTCCTCTGTGGACCTGCCTTTGGACAGGAGGATATTGAGGAGCTGAAATACATCTAAAGAAGGTCAGTGAAGCTGGGGAAGGGTCTAGAGGCCAAGTGTGGGGAGGAGCAGCTGAGGGAGCTGGGGGTGCTGAGCCTGGAGCAAAGGAGGCTCAGGGGAGACCTTCTGGCTCTGCACAGCTCCTGACAGGAGCCTGGAGCCAGGTGGGGGTCGGGCTCTGCTCCCAAGGAACAAGGGACAGGACAAGAGGAAACAGCCTCAAGTTGCCCCAGGGGAGGTTGAGGTTGGAGCTGAGGAACAATTTCTTGCCCTGGAGGGTTGTCCAGGGCTGTGCCAGGCTGCCCAGGGCAGTGGGGGAGTCCCCATCCCTGGAGGGGTTTCCAAGCCCTGGAGATGTGGTGCTGAGGGACGTGGCTCAGTGGTGACCTGGCAGTGTTGGGTTAATGGCTGGACTTGATGATCTTAAAGGTCTTTTTCTGACCAAAATAATTCTATGATTCTATACATTTGCACGTTCCCCAAGGACCAAGGTGGTGCTTTTTCACTCTGTGTCAGCAGGGAGTAGGACAAGTACCAAATGTGTGTGCACCTCCAACTTCTCCTGCAGCATCTGCCCTCACAGCTCTGGAATGAACACCTCCCTGTGCCTGGTCCACCTTAATGCCCAGAGGGAT
>NW_008608762.1:34359-36504 GCF_000691845.1 Merops nubicus | reverse complement strand
GTGGGCACTCACAGGGTGGATAGGTTTTCATTTGAGTGGGTTTTGGGGTGTGTTGGACACCTCAGCATCCATTCCTCAGCCAGCATCTCTCTCTTTGACCCCTGGTAGATCCTCTGGTGTTTAATAAGCTGCAGTATTCTATGGTTATGCTGCAGTCATGGTGCAACTATTAAGTCAACACAAATCCACTGCAATCTGACCTTTATTATTTTTGATCCTCATGGGGCATATTGTCTAAGTCTGAAACTTCCTAAATTTGGTTTACCCGGAGTAGATCCACAATGACAATGAGCTCAGCTGAGCTCTTCAGTTTTCCAAGCGTTTCCAAATTTGCTGTAGCACAGGAATTACTACACAGGGCTGGATGTTCTCAAGGGTCTTTTTCAACCTAAAAGGTTCTGTGACTCTCTGAATTAATGCAGCCTTCAGGCAAGAGAGAAGACAAACAGGCCACTCAGACTGTGAGAAAGGACTGTGGAAGAAATTCCTGTTTGATGGTCCCCAGGTAAGTTTGCTTGGATGGATGCAGATGGCTCAGAGTCTGTGCAGCATCCACTTAGCTCTGGGGAGAGGGTTTTATTCTGATTGCTCCTTTGCAGATGCAGAGCACCACGTGAAAGATTTGCTGCTGAAATGCTGCGACGAGCACTGGTTAAAAACCATCCTTGGAGAACTTTAAGAAGGGTTTTTCTGTGAAAAAAAAATAAGCCAATGTCGTTGAGAAACTGAAAGCATTAGTGGTCTGAAAGAGGGTCATTATTTTTGCTGTAAAATTGTACAGGGTAGTTTGGCATCTCTGTCTGACATCTGCTCCTCATTGTCTTGTGCCAATGCAAACTCATCAAGTCAGAGAAGATGAAATATTCCCCTCTGCTCCCAAACCCACCTCTCCTTTGGCTTGTTCTGCAGCTGTCAGCAGCTTGGCCACCTTGGTTTCATTACCAGACCGTTCCCTCTGGCCAGCCACTTCTGCTGCTGACAGTTATGCTCTGAGTCTTGCTGAGCCTGTTTAAGATGCTGTTTCCCCATGGCTCTCCACATCTCCTTCCAGCAGACCTCAGGAGAAACCCCGTGTCTTAATGTAAACCCATGCAGATGAAGGTTTGAAGTTGAGAGTCTGGACTCCCCTTTGCTAGGAAAAACTAATATCAAACATAAAATATGAACTGGGGAAGCAGAGGTACAGAAAGATGGACAGTGCAGAAACCAAACCATGAAAGCAAGTCCTCAAGGGGAAGACAGATGAGAAGGAAGGCAAATATTGCAAATTTAAAGTCATTAAAGCCTTTCAGATTTGACACAACTCTGCCTGGTTCACTGTCTTGGTTTTGCTTGAGATATTGAGTGTTTTGTTGCCAATTCAATTAACAACTTTGGGCATGCAGTGATCAAAAAGGGGAAGGCTGTGGGGGGAGAGGGAGGGAGGTCCCATGGAGATGTTGGAAGGTTGTGTAGAAATCCCAGGGTAACAGGAGTTGCCAGGAGAGGTTTGGGGGAAGCAAGCGAGCTCAGGAAGTCAATTTGTGCTAAAGAGAAGGGCTGTGTTTTCAAATCCAAAATAAACCCACTTTAAACCAACCCCAAGACCCAGTGGATCCAAGCTTCTGGAGGTAGCGTTTGAAAATGTTGGCCCTGAGTGATGCCTAAATGTGTTGTAAATCCCCGTGACTGCACAGACACGTCCATGCACACCCAGGGAGGCTCATAAAAACCCCACTTTTATGGGAGCTGAGCCCGAGCTCGGAAGCTGAAGGAAGCTGCAAGTCCCTCTGGACCCATCTGCACAGCTCAGCCGCCTGCTGCTGGTGGAGAAGCAAAATGCAGCTGCAGAGCAGCTGTGCTGAGCCCCTGAGCCTGGTGTGACCCCACGGATACCCCAGCCCTGGAGCATCTGCAGAGAGTTGAGGATGCCTGCTGGGGTAGGAGGTGTGGAAGGTCCATCAGCCATGCTGAAACCTCATTCATCCAGCAGCTCTTCCTATACCCAAGCCCTGTAGAGCCACTCTAAGGTTCTTGCCCAGCACCTGACCCAAATCATTCTGCTGAGGACCACAGGACTCTCGTTAGGTGGGACCAGCCTGAAACCTGTTTGATGGATCCCTCAGCCCATCAGAGAGGTGGCCCAATCCCATCACCATCGGAGGG